>NW_027128673.1:110000-132710 GCF_037325665.1 Littorina saxatilis
ACCGGAATAGTTTTGACACTGAATTGATATCACAGTATTTGTTGTTTTTTAGCAAAATATCCCAAAACAGTTCTCAGCGGTAGACGTATGGTATCAAAATGATATTTCCTCTCTCTCTACCCCTTTCCCACTCTCTCTGTCCATCTCTCTGTCCATCTCTCTGTCCATCTCTCTGTCCGTTTCTCTCTCTGTCCATCTCTCTGTCCTTCTCTGTCTCTGTATTTGTTCTCTCTCTCTCTCTCTCTCTCTCTCTCTCTCTCTCTCTCTCTCTCTCTCTCTCTCTCTCTCTCTCTCTCTCTCTCTCTCTCTCTCTCTCTCTCTCTCTCGAAATAACCTTGCCTTGTCAAGGCCCCGCATCGATTTGTTTAAAACTAGTTTTTCTTATTCTGGTGCGTTCCTTTGGAATTCACTACCTGTAAATATCAAGTCATGTCTGTCATTATCTTCTTTTAAAAGACAGCTCCGAAAGCACCTCTCTAACGACTAAGTCGGTGTACAATTTGTGCGAGTGTGTGTGAGGATGTGTGAAAGAGAAAGTGTATAGTATGCTTCCATTAACAAGCACACTTTTGAATTTTTTATTTTTTTTATTTTTATTTTGTTATACTTTTCCCTGCATAATTTTGTTTTATTTGATTTTTTGTTTAAATGTTTTCATTCTTCATATTTGTTCTTTGTTTCATGTGTGTATTATAGTAGGGACTAGCTGTAAGAAAGGACCATATGGACCTAATGCTATCATCCCTCGGTAATAAAGTTTTCGAGTTCGAGTTCGAGTTCTCTCTCGACAGATCTGTCTCTCCAGTCATGTTCACATAAGGCAATCATTTGAATTTAGGCTATTTGATAGGCAAAAGATAATCACAACTTTTTCTGTGAGCCAATGTAATATGTGACCCTCCACCACGAAATGAGTCGCATGTCACCTCGCGCGTTTCTGCGCTAGGCTTAAAGGCATATGTACGCGCTCCCGTGTTTACAAAGTGTAGTTTGCCTATAATCGATGTCAGACGCACCATAAGACCATATAATGACGATATGTCACCATGCGCGGACCATAATACATGCATTACAGCTTGTTCTAGCCTCTGAAAAAGTGAGGATGTCAACAAAGCCGCGGTGTTAGCTCCCTTGCATCAACGTTACATGTGTTGCCAAATCTATAAATAGGACGATCCAGATCAAAATGAAAATTAACATATCTCAACATTGAAGGGGTCCTAGACCACAATATTTTGCAGGGAACTTAATTTAGCATGTCTCCAGCTGTTGGTAAAGCAATTAGCGTGTATAGTCATCGAGTACATATGCCTTTAATATAAGTCCGGGGAGTTTTGGTAACAGTGTGAGGGTCACCTTTGTCACAGCTAGGCTTATAACTCAAACATATTTCGCTCTTTTCTAAAACGGTTTTCACCACTGGATAGAGCATAAAAAACTCTTTAGGAAAATGTAAAAATATGAAAATCATGCAAAGGTGACATGCGACTCATTCCGTGGTGGAGGGTCACATATGTTGTTTCACCAGGCAGTCGCAAAAGTGATGGTATGCACATGACCCTAGGACACTGCCTCCACTTATCATTGTGTCACTGCTGAATCAAGATTGAACAATAGATAATTGTATTAAACAATGGCGACTGCACGTGAGAGGGAACAATAAAGAGACCAAAAAGCAATGTACTCACGTTAAAATGACGAACACGGAACGAATAACGGCGACGTTTCGACCTAAGGGTCTGTGCTTTCAGAAAAGACCGCAGCGTTCGCGACCTCTTGGTGAGATCCCGTCTTCGCAGTCCCACCAACCCCACAGCCCCTGGGACATTTCCTTGTTCCAAACGAAATTGCAAATCTTGTCCCTTCCTCCACCCTGACACCTGCCTCCAAGGCCCTCGTGGCTCCTTCACGGTCAAGAGAACGTTTGACTGTCAAAGTCACAACATTGTCTATGCGATCGTCTGCCTCTCTTGTCGCCAGATTTATATCGGAGAAACCGCGCGCACCCTTGAGGCGCGTTTCTCCAAGCATCTGGCCGACATCCGTCATTCCCGCAATAGGCCAGTATCCCTTCATTTCACCGCCGCTGGTCACTCACTTGATCATGTCAGAGTCCTGGCTCTGTGGCAAGTACGTGGCGACTCCTTCGAGCGCAAACTCAGGGAGTCCCACATCATATCATCCCTCGGCACTACCTGCCCCGATGGAATTAACATTCGCCGTTAATTCATTCATCTCAACCTTCCCCCCGCTGTTCCACTTTGTGTGTGTGTGTGTGTATGTGTGTGTGTGTGTGTGTGTGTGTCCGCACGGGTACGTGAGTCTCCTCTTTCGTTCCCTTTCACGCACCCCCACCCCCACCCCCACATTTTGTTTGGTCTACAGACCTCAAAACTGCCGCTTTTCATTCCCCTCGGGTAGCTTCCCTTGCTTCTCTGTCTTTGTCATTTGTTGGTTTGTGCAGTGTAGTTGTTTTGTCAGTTGTTCTCCTCTTTATTTGTTCTATCGTCTTTCTTCTTTTTTGTGTGTGTACTTTTGTGTTTTTGTGCCTGAAGAAGACCCTTAGGTCGAAACGTCGCCGTTATTCGTTCCGTGTTCGTCATTTTAACGTGAGTACATTGCTTTTTGGTCTCTTTAATAGATAATTGGTTAAAATTCTACAGTTTATTACTATTAGCAGCGTAGAGACAGTTTATTCATGCGTTGTAGATTAATTATATAGCGTACTGGAAGGATTATTTCACATCAGAACTGAAAAAGAGACATTTATCCTGCATACGTGATAGATCACTCATGTCGTAACTAAACCATACACTCACACGTTACTGGTTACTGGTGTGTTTTCTTTTTATTTATAAATGTTTGACTCACACGTTAGCATATAATGTAAATGAGGGCATGTCAATTAAACTAGTTTGGCTGGGACCTATAACTTTCCATGCACTGCTCATGATGACAAAGTCGCCGAGACAAGCGTCATTCTGGGATCACTTTCGCGCTTGCTGTTTTCCCTGGAAGAATTTCGAGAACACACGTACATCACGCTATACTTTCTAGAGTGATGTCTTTTTGCTTTAAATTAGCGCCAAAGATTTAGAGGCTTTGGAAGAGATCAATTAAGGTATATCAATTTCTCCTCTCTCTATATATATAATAATACTCTTCAAGAAAATAAATCAGTTTTGACAGTGTGTTATGACGTCACAGTCCCCAGGGGCGGAGAGAGGGGAGATGGAGGAGGAGCTACCCGACATGTTCACCTTTCACCTGGCCCTGTCTAGTGGCGCCACCTATCAACGCTGGCGAGAGGTCGGCCACACGGAACAGCTGTCCAGTGATGAGGACATTGCTTACTTCCTGCTGCAATGGTCAGTACCTGTGTTGTGACCTAACAAGGAATATTGTAAGATGTTTTGTGGCTGGTTGACCGACCAGCTTCGGTTTCATATATAATATACCAAGGCCGAGGACCAACAAAAAACCAGGTCTGACAACAAGCCACCAAACATAGTTTTTGGCATCAGAGATAACAGGTCATACTTGTCTGTGGCGTCAAACTTAACTTGTTCGTAGATTTTGTTCCAGACTAAAAATGCACAGAGCTTCCATCTTATTCAGTAAGTTTTAATCATATATATCCCTGATAGCATGCTAACGTTAATTTAACGTTAATATATTCCTTTTCTTTCAAGTGTTTTATGACTTCGTTGTGGATTTTGTGATTACAGAAATAAGTTGCAAATTGACCATGAGTCGCAGCGGTTAAATCATCAACCTTGATTGGGTGTGAGAGTGAATGCTTACAATCGTTGTCCTCAGAAACACGAATCCGAAGCCGTGATGGTTCCACACACCAAACAATCAGCCTCATTGGCTTTTACTTTGACAATCCACGTTTTTTCCTGAAAGCTCAAATCCATTCAACACCTCGATTTGTTGCATGGGGAGCATGAGATTTATTTCCCAGCTCTTTATGAATGAAAACTCGTGGACATGATGACAATATATGTTATTTGCATTTTGATCAAAATATGACATTTTACACAGATTGAGACAGTCAGTGTTCCTCTGAGACCGCACCAGCGGTCGAGGTGAACAATGACCGTCGAGATCTGTGTAAAATGTCATATTTTGATCCAAAAAAATACAAATAGAATGTATATGTATCTTGATATTAGTTAAAATTCCTTCAATTTTTGGCTCACGTAAGTGTAGCCTATGCGATCGTAACTTTGTCTGTCTGTGCGTGCGTGCGTGCGTCTGTGCGTGTGTATGTCTGTGGTAGAAACTTTAACATTTGACTAAACACCGAAATACTCATTTCACCTGGTTATTTTTCAAGCAACATCTTCAAAGTATTGAACCAATGATCAACATTTTGTCGGCATGTGTGTAGTTAAAGTGTGTATCCAAAGAAAACGGGTGGTGGGGTGGTTTATGGGGGTACACGCAGCTGACCGGTTTGTGTCGCGTTTGGTATGTAGACCAGGTTAGACAAGACCAGGTTAGGTTGGGGTCGCGCCGCTAAGGATTGTGGTATACATGATTCACTGACTCAGCCTGGTCACTGAGTCGACCGGGTTCGGTTTCTAAGCTCCAGATAAATAGACTAAAGAAGATACCAAAGTGAGATTTCCTACAGTTTGATCTGCACAGCGTTTTTTCCAATCATCTGCGCGAGGAAGAGCTGTCGAAAGTGCAGTGTCGATCTGGCAGTCCCGGTAAGTACGGACAGATCTAGACTAGTGAGTAGTCACAGTGTCTCCCCGGTATTTTATATTTTGTTTTATTTCAGCAGATACGGATGACACAGTGCTAGGTAGTCACCTCTAGTGAAATGAGTAGATCTAAAGTGCCTGTAAGGATTGTATGTCTTTTCTTGGTTACATTTATGTGAATTTCAAGAACGGCAGCACTAATCTGTGTCGGTCTGACTAATTACCGCGCGACCGTGGCCGGCCGGATCGCTCCCAACCACAAGCGACCGCGCCCGACTGACCTCAAAAGAAAGCATTTACACGTAATATTTGAGCTGTTAGTATATATCTCCATAATATTTTCTCACGTTGGACCAGTTTTTAAGTCAGAGTAGTGATCGATAAGGGTGTTATAGTGTATTTTGAACTTACAACAACAAAATATCATTACGGCGCGCAGTTAGCTTATGATTAGTCAAACCGTTTTTCTGGAATTGTGGGATAGCTTGGGTTTCATCCATGACCGTAGGCGGGTTCTGTTTCGCTCTTCGATTTTTGTGAGTACACGGTATGTGTTATCATGTCAACCACTTCAAAAGTGTGTGTGTGCCTGGGGGGATTCCCAGTTAAGGTGGAGATCATGTAGTGGAGCTCCAGTAAGCGTTTTCTTTGTATACAGGAGATACAGAAGGCTGACACCCTTGTAGGAAAATTCGATACTGTTCAGTTCGGCGCCAAGCGCGTTACTGCCGCCGACTAGACTTCCCCTTCCAAAATTGCTGCTCGACAGGAAAATATTGTGACCTGTTATCACAAAAACAGTGCTGATACTATCAGTGATAGACTACGTCGCTGGCGGCCAGCTGCTCAGCAAACCAGGGCTTAGCAGCTGCATTCATTGTAAGCCGTTCGGCGCATTTACGCCGAAATGACATCTCCAATAAGCTAACGCGAAACTCGAATTGGGGAGGGGGTTGTAGACGCAAAATCACAAAACCTCTTCAAATTCCAGGGGTGTTGCCCCAGACCCCTGCCTTTGTAGTTTGTAAGCTGAAATCTCTTTGTCCAATGCTAGACCCTGACGGTGAACAGTATAAGGTGGTGTGGGTCAATGATTATGTGGTTGAAATTCCACGTTTTTGCTGTATCGGATAGAACTATGCTTTATTTACCTAATACTTAGCTAATTGATGGAGCGAAGCGACGGAGAGCTTTAATTAGCTTTGGTCGGGCGTCAATCCACGCTTCGGATCAATAGTACGTATCAATAAAATCAAGCGTAACATGTATGTTTAGATGATTTTGACTCTATCTTCATCGTGGATTGACGCCCGACCAAAGCTAATTGAAGCTCGACGGAGGGATTCAATTAGGCTTGAGCTTCAATTAGCTTTGGTCGGGCGTCAATCCACGATGAAGATCGAGTCAAAATCAAGCGTAACATGTATGTTTAGATGATTTTGACTCGATCTTCATCGTGGATTGACGCCCGACCAAAGCGAATTGAAGCTCGACGGTGCGAAGCGGCGGAGGGATTCAATTAGGCTTTGGTGGGCGTCAATCCACGATGAAGACCGAGTCAAAATCATCTAAACTTACATGTGTTACACTTGATTCTATTATTATTGGGTCAATGATTATGTGGTTGAAATTCCACGTTTTTGCCGTATCGGATAGAACTATGCTTTATTTACCTAATACTTAGCTAATTGATGAAGCTCGATGGAGCGAAGCGACGGAGAGCTTTAATTAGCTTTGGTCGGGCGTCAATCCACGCTTCGGATCAATAGTATGTATCAATAAAATCAAGCGTAACATGTATGTTTAGATGATTTTGACTCGATCATCATCGATTGACGCCCGACCAAAGCTAATTGAAGCTCGACGGAGCGAAGCGACGGAGGGATTCAATTAGGCTTGAGCTTCAATTAGCTTTGGTCGGGCGTCAATCCACGATGAAGATCGAGTCAAAATCAAGCGTAACATGTATGTTTAGATGATTTTGACTCGATCTTCATCGTGGATTGACGCCCGACCAAAAGCTAATTGAAGCTCGACGGAGCGAAGCGGCAGAGGGATTCAATTCGGCTTTGGTGGGCGTCAATCCACGATGAAGACCGAGTCCAAATCATCTAAACTTACATGTGTTACACTTGATTCTATTGATTCGAAGTGTCATTTTTTGTGTAAAGAAAGGCCACATTGTCATACTGATTTTTTGCAGAACCCTCGCTTTTAAATAATACATTGTGAGCATGGATGATGTGTGTGTGAGTGAGTGTGTGTGTGACGTGGTTTGAGCGCACGTCTGTGTGTGTAGTGTCTGTGAGTGTGCGTGTCTGTGAGAGAGAGAGAGAGAGAGAGAGAGAGAGAGAGAGAGAGAGAGAGAGAGAGAGAGAGAGAGAGAGAGAGAGAGAGAGAGAGAGAGGCGATTTGTTCTTTGCTGGGGGTATGCACTGCCTTGGCAATGCACTTCTACTTAATTATCAAGTTAATAAATTAACTGTTTAGTACATGCATTGGTCAGTTAAGACTTTGCTTCCATACTTTTGTTACTGCATTTTAAGGTTAGGACGGTTTGTAGTGCTTGGCAATGTGCTTATGCTCTGAAAGTCAAAAACAATTTGCACTAGTTGACTAATCAACTATCATGACTGCAAGCAAACTGACTGTTTTTATATTGCTTCACGCGACTTCAGTGCATTACTGCATTGTCAGTTTTTGCTTAACATCAGATAGAGTGCGATTTCAGACAAGACAGTCATCTCCTGCGCTCAGAAAAAACCTGACCAAGTTTAAAGTACAAAATTTTACATTTTCATTTTCAGCGCAGCATCACGCTCTTAGGATTTCTTCCAACTGGACAATCATGAGCCTGACAGTTTGGTCTTGATCTTATTTTTGGATTTTCGCATGAGCAACATCTTTGTGAGTACCCATACTATTACTAATATTCTAACTTTTCATACATCATTAAAAGATTTTTTGAGTCCTGTCCAATTTTTCTTCGATTTTAGAACTTGAAATATTTTTTGTCTCGGTTCTGAAAGTAGTTTCCAGACCTAGTGGTGCTGCCAGATTTGTCTGCAATTTTAGAAATCTCAAATATTTATTGTCTCGGTTCTGAAAGTAGTTTTCAGGCAGGAGTCCCAGCCAATTGTTCTGCAATTTTAGAACTTGAAATATTTTCTGTCTCAGTTCTGAAAGTAATTTCACAGTCAAATCTAACGATAACTAATGATATTGTAAATAATGATAATCATTGTTTTTCTTAAACGTCAATTAGACAAAAGGACAGTCATCTCATGCGCCAAGTTTAAAGTGCAATTACATTTTTATTTTCAGCGCAGCATCACACTCTTTGATTTCTTCCACCTGGACAATCCTCAGCCTGACAGTTTGATCTTCAGCCTATTTTTTGATTTCGTCACGAGCAACATCTTTGTGAGTACCCAACTTTATACTATTACTAATATTCTAAGTTTTCATACAACATAAAAAAAAATGTGTCTAGGTTTTGAAAAAAAATTCCAGGCCAAAGACTAAGGAGTCATGATGCCCGATTTGTGTGCAATTTTAGAACTGAAATAATTTTTCGTCTCTGTTCTGGAAGTAATTTCAAGGCCTTAGGGTCCTGCCCGATTATTCTGCGATTTAAGAACTTGAATTATTTTTAGTCTCTGTTCTAAAAGTAGTTTACAGGCCTAGGGGTGCTGCCCGGTTTTTCTGCGATTTTAGAACTTGAAATATTTTCCGTCTCCGTTTTGAAAGTAGTGTCCAGGACTAGGGGTGCTGCCCGATTGTTCTGCGATTTTAGAACTTGAAATATTTTCCGTCTCCGTTTTGAAAGTAGTTTCCAGGCCTAGGGGTGCTGCCCGGTTTTTCTGCGATTTTAGAACTTGAAATATTTTCCGTCTCAGTTTTGAAAGTAGTTTCCAGGCCTAGGGGTGCTGCCCGATTTTTCTGCGATTTTAGAACTTGAAATATTTTCCGTCTCCGTTTTGAAAGTAGTTTCCAGGCCTAGGGGTGCTGCCCGATTGTTCTGCGATTTTAGAACTTGAAATATTTTCCGTCTCCGTTTTGAAAGTAGTTTCCAGGCCTAGGGGTGCTGCCCGGTTTTTCTGCGATTTTAGAACTTGAAATATTTTCCGTCTCCGTTTTGAAAGTAGTTTCCAGGCCTAGGGGTGCTGCCCGATTTTTCTGCGATTTTAGAACTTGAAATATTTTCCGTCTCCGTTTTGAAAGTAGTTTCCAGGCCTAGGGGTGCTGCCCGATTTTTCTGCGATTTTAGAACTTGAAATATTTTCCGTCTCCGTTTTGAAAGTAGTTTCCAGGCCTAGGGGTGCTGCCCGATTTTTCTGCGATTTTAGAACTTGAAATATTTTCCGTCTCCGTTTTGAAAGTAGTTTCCAGGCCTAGGGGTGCTGCCCGATTTTTCTGCAATTTTGGAACTAAATATTTTCCGTCTCCGTTTTGAAAGTGTCCAGGCCTAGGGGTGCTGCCCGATTTTTGTGCGATTTTAGAACTTGAAATATTTTCCGTCTCCGTTTTGAAAGTAGTTTCCAGGCCTAGGGGTGCTGCCCGATTTTTCTGCGATTTTAGAACTTGAAATATTTTCCGTCTCCGTTTTGAAAGTAGTTTCCAGGCCTAGGGGTGCTGCCCGATTTTTCTGCGATTTTAGAACTTGAAATATTTTCCGTCTCCGTTTTGAAAGTTTCCAGGCCTAGGGGTGCTGCCCGATTTTTCTGCGATTTTAGAACTTGAAATATTTTCCGTCTCCGTTTTGAAAGTAGTTTCCAGGCCTAGGGGTGCTGCCCGATTTTTCTGCGATTTTAGAACTTGAAATATTTTCCGTCTCCGTTTTGAAAGTAGTTTCCAGGCCTAGGGGTGCTGCCCGATTTTTCTGCGATTTTAGAACTAAATATTTTCCGTCTCCGTTTTGAAAGTAGTTTCCAGGCCTAGGGGTGCTGCCCGATTTTTCTGCGATTTTAGAACTTGGAATATTTTTCATCTGTTCTGAAGGTCCTGCCGATTTTTCTGCGATTTTAGAACTTGAAATATTTTTCACCCTAGTTCTGACAGTAGTTTTCAGGCCTAGGGGTGCTGCCCGATTTTTCTGCAATTTTGGAACTTGGAAACTTTCAACTTCGAATATTTTTCGTCTGGATGTTCTGATGGTGGTTTCAAGGCCTAGGAGTGCTGCCAGTCATTTTGCACATTGTATATGATCTAATGCGTGTGTGCAAGTTTTGATTCATTTTCTTTTGATCCTGAATTACGTTTTTTGTGCTTGCATAATTAATTCTTTTTTAGTCTTTGAGTCTGAGCTTTGTTGCCAATTTTGATTTGGTGACAATTTCTTATTATTATTATAACTGAATCCACACTTAACAGTCACTGTGTATGTTATTTGCTCCTCAGAATGGACTCAGTTGTGCAGTGTGTAGACTGCCAGAAAATGTTCAGTAGCCGTATTAGGCTATTGAAACATAAATGCTCTAAGTGTACTTCTTGTGGCAGAGTGTTTTCATCATTCCAGCGCCTTCAGTCACACAATTGTTCAGATTCACAGGATATTCAGGTTAAAGCCATTGAGCAACATGGTATCACATTCAACCCTGTACACTGCCAGTGGCAGTTAGACAAATGTCGCGAGTTCACTTTGCCTTTGAAGCTTGCAATGCCTTCATCAGATCATCTGCTTCCGGCTGGAGCACCCAAACATTTTAAAAGGGTTGGGGGAGATGGTAATTGTTTTTTCCGCTGCCTGAGCTTTGCAGTGACTGGGTGTGAAGAGTACCATCTCCAACTTCGAGCTGCAGTCTGCCATTTCATGACACAGTCTGCACACACATATCGAATTGAGCATGTTCTCCTGCAACAACAAGGGCTGACAGCCGCATCCTATCTGACCAGGTCGGGCATGCGGAATTCAGGGACGTGGGCAACAGAAGTGGAGATTTACAGTGCTGCCCTCATGCTCAACACCAGAATCTGTGTTTATCGCAATGTAGTCGGGCAGAGTGCCTGGCACACACTTGATCCAAGACTGATTGCTCCACTGACCCATGTGAGTTCACGGTGCATCTTCATCAACCACCTCAACAATAACCATTATGAAATTGTGACTGACGTCCATCTTCCATCTGATGGACCAGTGCTGTCATGCCAACATCAACAAGTTCATGTACCTGTGCTTGCAGCAGCAGAGTGTGAAGGTGCTGAGAGGCCACTCGTATCTCATACAACCGTGACACTTGTGAACCGCAGAAATACAATGCAGAAACTACGTCAAAACCAAGAGTACAAGCAGAAAGAGTCAGCTGAAAATAGGCAGAGAAAAGGTGAGAGGAGACTTAGTCAGGCATATAGGCACAAGGAAGCACACCTAGGCAAAGCAAGAATTGCAAAGAGAAGATGCAGTGGAGAGTTCAGAGAGCAAGAAGCAGAAAGAAACCGACTTAGAATGGCTAAACAGAGAGCCACTAAAGAATATAGCCAGAAAGAAGCAGGTAGAACCAGACAGAGAATGGCAACAAAGAGAGCCAATAGGGATTACAGTCAGAAAGAAGCAGGTAGAAACAGACAGAAAAAAGCAACAAAGAGAGCCAATAGGGATTACAGTCAGAAAGAAGCAGGTAGAACCAGACAGAGAATGACAACAAAGAGAGCCAATAGGGATTACAGTCAGAAAGAAGCAGGTAGAACCAGACAGAGAATGGCAACAAAGAGAGCCAATAGGGATTACAGTCAGAAAGAAGCAGGTAGAACCAGACAGAGAATGACAACAAAGAGAGCCAATAGGGATTACAGTCAGAAAGAAGCAGGTAGAACCAGACAGAGAATGGCAACAAAGAGAGGTAGTAAAGAATACAGAGAGAAAGAGGCCCTAAAAGACAGGCAAAGGAAAGCAGAACAAAGACAGAATAGAAACTATAGGCGAAAGGAATCGGAGAGTGACAGATTGAGGAAAGTGAAGAGAAGGCGTTGTCCTTCATACAGAGAAGCTTATCAAGCTAAGGTGCGAGCAGCAAGGGACAAACTGACCACAAAAAGCAGTTGCTTGACGGTCGATGACATCAAGAAGGTCTTTCAGTCCAATGTTAGTCACGGACCTTCATTCATATGTACATGCTGTAATGGTCTCTTCTACAAACACTCAGTGAGTGTTGCTCCCTCTGCTGCATCTCTCCAGAACAAGGGTGTTAAGTCTTCCATTATAGAGCAGGTTCTGTTAGGAACAAAAAGCTTCCAAGACACTGAGTGGATATGTTCCACATGTCTTTCCAGTTTGAGGAAATCTGTGCTGCCCAATTTAGCTGTGAGAAATGGTCTTGAATTCCCGGCTATTCCGTCTACACTTGAAGGTCTCACAACCCTGGAGGAACGGTGTATATCACCACGAATTCCCTTCATGCAGATGCGAGAGCTTGGCTGCGACCATCAGTTTGGTATCAGGGGAAATGTAGTGAATGTACCAGTGGATGTGCCAGCTATGGTGACTTCATTACCTAGGCGATTCGAAGAGACAGAGACAATTGCCTTGAAGTTGAAGAGACGCTTGCGCTACAAGTCCTCCTACCACTTTGAAAATGTGAGGCCTGGGAAGATCTTTGCTGCTGCGGAGTGGTTGATTGGGAACAGTGTCCTGTTCAGGGAAGAGGGTATTAAGCTCGATCCTTCTTGGTTCAAGCCAGAGTGGGAGGGAGCAGAGTCGGTAGAGTTCAGAATCAACAGTGCAGATGATGACAGTTGTATCCAAGGTGAGAAGACCAACCATGCACACTCATGTGACGGAGGCAAACAACCTGAATATGATGCTGTGAGTGTGAAGCAATGTTCTAATGTACCGCCACAAGACCCTGAGCACTTGGTAACTGATCAAGCTTCTTCTGGCACAGTGAAAGACAACAACAAACCAGAACAAGACCAAGATGGCAATCTGCAAGAAGAGTATGCAGATTTGTTTCAGGAGTGGCCGGAGGAAAACATACCTGCTAATGACAAAGATAACACCGGGGAAGATGATGAAGACAAAGAATGGGTAGAAACCAGTCAAGAGGCAGAACTGGGAGGTGGATGTCGTGACACCCTTCTGCACCCCAACGACTTTACAACCGATGGCCAGGCAGCACTGAACATAGCACCAGGTGAGGGTAAACATCCACTTGGTCTGTTCATGGATAAAGATTGTGAGGAGAAATCCTTTCCAACCATATTTTGCGGCCAACGACGTGTTGATAACAGTGATCGAATGAAGCCCCTCACCTACAGTAAGATCTGCAAGGCTGAGCTAAGAAGTGCTGACCGGCGTGCTGCCCACTCCATTGCAAACATCTTTTTCAAGTTGAAGAAACTACAGATGTTACAGATTCGAGATTTAGCCACAACAGCACTTCGGAAAGTGAAAGGAGCAAAGACAGGCCATACTGCAGGGCAGTTGAGGAAAGATGGTGCCATTGAAGATCTTCTGCGCCAGGATCAAGGGTATCGTGTCCTCAAAACACTGCGATCCTCTCCCCCGTACTGGCAAGCGAAACAGAAGGATCTCTTTGCTATGATTAGGCAGCTTGGTAGACCAACTTTCTTTGCTACATTTTCTGCTGCTGAAACAAGGTGGATTGATCTTCTCCGTGTCCTCTACCGCATGGAGCACAGTGTAGACCCCACTGATGATGACCTTGAGAACCTGACCTGGCAGGAGAAGTCGCAGCTTATACAAAAAGATCCTGTGACTTGCGCTCGTCACTTTGACTACAGAGTTCAGGTCTTGTTCAGAAAAGTCATCCTGAGTGATCTGCAGCCTCTTGGAAAAGTGACGGACCACTTTTTCAGAGTAGAATTTCAGCAGCGGGGGTCCCCTCACATTCACTGTATGATCTGGGTTGAAGATGCACCAAAGGCTGATACAGACTCTGACGAAGATGTGGTGGCATTTCTTGATAAACACTTGACATGTCAGAGGCATGAAGAGGGTGAGTTGAAGAACGTTTCGAGCCTGCATGAACACAAGCATTCCAAGTCATGCAAGAAAGGTGGAAAACACGTGTGCAGGTTTGGTTTTCCTCTTCCTCCCATGTCAAAAACTATGATGCTCCGTCCACTGACTCAGTCTGAAGCAAAGGATAATTCTGGCATCACAGAAAATTTGAGAACCATCAAAAGAGAACTTAGCCAGTTGAAACTGGGTGAGAACATTTCTTTTGAAGAATTTCTGGCGCGAGTCGGCATTGATGAGAATCAGTACATCCTTGCACTTCGTTCTGACCTTGACAGCACCAAGATCTTTTTGCAACGCGAACCATCAGCGACACGCATGAACAGCAGAAATGATATTCTCGCTCAGGTGTGGATGGCCAACACAGATGTGCAATTTGTCCTGGATGAGTATGCCTGTGGAATGTATATTGTGACGTACATCAGCAAGAGCCAGCGTGGCATGAGCGATCTTCTAAAACACGCTGATGATGAGGCAAAACGTGGCAACCACAGTGTCAAACAAAAAGTCAGACACATTGCGAACAAGTTTTTGAACCACTGCGAAGTGTCTGCCCAGGAAGCTGTCTACCTCCTGATGCAGCTGCCTTTGACCCGATGCACAAGGGATGTGATTTTTGTCAACACATCACCCCCCTGCCAGCGAGTTGGTCTGCTCAAGAATTCCACCATGCTTGAAGCAATGAAAGATGAGGACACAGATGTGACTCTCACAAGCCTGATCGACAGGTACTCTGAAAGACCAAAGGAGTTGGAAAACATCTGTCTTGCAGACTTTGCTACTTCGTACGACGTGAGAAAGGCAGGATCAAGCAGCAGAACAGGTAAGAACACCAAGAAGAAGGAACAGGATTTCCTCCCTGAAGGTGAATATGAGGAGGATGCAACCGACAACATCTGGAACAATGACTCTTCTTCTGGTCACCTGTACAAACTTCCTGATGGCAAAGTCTTGCACCACCGGAGAAAACCAAAAGTTCTGCGCTGTGTTCGCTTTTCTCTGGAGTCTGACTCAGAAAACCACTACAGAGAGAAGCTGATGTTGTACATACCATGGCGAAACGAGGACAAGGATATCATTGGTGGGTGTGGGACATACCATGAGAGATTTGAACAAATGAAAGAAACAGTGTTCGAAGTCAGCAGCAAGTTTGAGACCAATGCTACTGCTGTGGACCAGGCTGTGGAACAGGTGCAGAAGGATGGCATTGATGAGGAAGCATGGGATGGGGTGGCTCCACAAGCACAAGACATGGAGAGCCGCCACGAGAAATACAACACAGAGAGTACCATCAATGCAGCGTTCCAACCAGACTCTGAACAGCACCGACAGTATGACATTGGTCTTGACCTGGGTTGTCATGCTACATCCGACATAACTCACGACCGTATAGTGAACAGGATACCAAATGAAGAATTTGATGCAATGGTAAGATCACTGAATTGCAGTCAGCAAACGTTCTTCTATCACATACTGCACTGGATGAAGACAAAGTGTAGTGGCAGTCTATCTGCATGCGAACCCTTCCACTGTTTTCTCTCTGGAGGTGCAGGTGTGGGGAAGAGTCGCTGTGTCCTGGCCATTTACCATGCCCTTGTCCGTTACCTAAGCAGTCGCCCTGGAGACAATCCAGATTGCCTTCGGGTACTTCTTGCCGCTCCAACAGGCAAGGCTGCCTATAACATCAGAGGTGTGACACTACACACAGCCTTCTGCCTCCCTGCAAACCAGAGTCTCAGTGATTACGTGAAACTTGACGCCAGTCGCTTGAACACACTTCGGTCAACTCTAGCAGAATTGCGATTGGTGATCATTGATGAAATTTCCATGGTTGGTGCCAACATGATGGGTTTTGTCAGTCAGCGTCTGCAACAATTGATGGGTTGCAGCAAGCCGTTTGGTGGTGTAAGTGTCCTTGCTGTTGGTGATCTATTCCAGCTGAGACCAGTCATGGATCGCTGGGTATTTCAGCCAAGTCGTGGACCATACGAAGCACTAGCACCAATTGTCTGGCAGGAGCTGTTCCAGATGTTCGAGTTGACCCAGGTGATGCGGCAGAAAGATGACAGAACCTTTGCTGAAGCTCTAAACAGGATCAGGGAGGGATGCCACACCAAAGAAGATGCAAGCCTCATCAAGTCCCGTGTTGTCAAATCCAGTATCCCGGACAACATGCTTCACCTGTTCACCAGCCGTCGTCTCGTCACTGAGCAAAACACCAAAAGTCTTGCCCTTCTCCAGTCTTCGGAGATTCTGCTGGAAGCCAAGGACAGTGTGATGGGTGACATCAGTGTTGCACTGAAAACCGAGATACTTCACAAAGCTCGTGATATGACAGTGCAACAAACGCAGAGTCTTCCATCACACTTGACTCTCAAAGTGGGCGGTAGATTCATGTTGGTGCACAATGTTGACATCAGCGATGGTCTGACGAATGGAGCTTCTGGCACCTTACGACAGGTTGGACACAAAGGCAGTGAGAAGCCAGAACATGTGTCGGTTGTATGGATAGAATTTGACGAAGAGAGTGTTGGTGAAAAGACCCGCCACCGAAACAAACAACTCTACACACCAGCCATCAGCTCCACATGGACTCCCATCTTTCATGCCGTCAAACAGTTTCGTGTTGGAAAACGAGAAAATGTTGCAGTGCTTCGTAAACAGTTTCCGTTGACAGCTTGCTCTGCAATCACAGTACACAAGTCACAGGGTTCAACTCTTGAACAAGTTGCGGTGTCTTTCCAGGGTATGGCACAACACCATCTAGTGTATGTGGCACTCAGCAGAGCCAAAACTCTGGGCGGCCTCCATCTTCTTGATTTTGACCCAAACAAGATCAGAGTGTCACCTGATGTCAAGACCGAGATGGAACGATTGCGGAAGAAGCCCATTGAGTGGTGTGTGAGCGACCTACAGCAGTTTGCCAGCAATGGATTTCTCATAGGTTTTCACAACAGTCGCTCTCTTCACAAACACATTGGAGATCTCCGCCTTGAAAGAAATCTGTTACGAGCTGAAATGTTATTCATATTTGAAAGCTGGGAACAAGAACAAGATGAACCACAGCACTACAGTCTCCCTGAATTCAAAGTTCTTGAGAGAAACCCTGCCCCAACCAAAACTCACCGTCCACATGCTGGCACAATAGTGTACATCCGTGATGACAGTCTGCTGTCTACCTCCAACACAGCTACAAGCCGAAGTTGCAATCACAGCATAGAAGTTACAGTGCTTGACGCCAGCAGCAGAATTGCAGGGCTGAGTGTAGTGGGAGTGTACTGTCCTCCGGGTGTGAAAACCAGCGCACTGCGTACTGAACTTGAGACCATTCTTCACAGGGTATTAGCAAGTCAACCCTATGTTGTGATGGGAGGAGACTTCAACAGTGATGCCTCTGACAGACTGTCAAAACCACTCGAACAGCTGTGTCAGGAATTCAGTCTGCGTCAGCTCATTACTGAACCCACAACAGACTATGGCTCAGTGTTGGATCTGATCTTCACCAATCTCCCTGAGTCTGCAATACTAGGAGGTGTACTTGAATCCTGGTACTCGGACCACAAACCCTGCTGGGTGTCAATTTCAGTGTAAATGGAATTTTTGAGAGATTGCGAGTTTGCTGTGTTGTCTTTGTATTTGAAATGCACTTAACAATATTCTGTTTGTTGAAGAATTTGATATGCAAGCCATGACAGTGACACAATTAGGTGTGGATGCGTTAATTAGATTCTGTGTCTGGTGTTTTAATTGGCCCTAAATCTGAAGTTATGTACAGAAGCATAAGATTTGTCATGTTTTATTTTAAATTAATGCAATTGAAATAAAGAATCAGTAGCAGAACACTATATGTGTGCTGTAATATATGTGATGCGAGTATGTAGTGTGAGTGTGTGCGTTAAGATTTATTCCTATGCATTACAATTTACTTGTACATGTATTGCATGAGAATTCCAAAGTTAAAAAATCTCATCTTCATGTGTGTGTGTGTGTGTTCAACATATAGTTTCACATACGTGAGCCTTGAATTGGCGCTAAATCTGAAGTTATGTACAGGAGCATAAGATTTGTCATGTTTTATTTTAAATTAATGCAATTGAAATAAAGAATCAGTAGCAGAACACATTTGTCGATTTGACTCCTTGTTTTTGCTTTTAATTTAATTTAGTGCTCTATCCTTTTCTGGTTGTAGTTTGTTGTTTATTTATTGATTGAATGGATGTCATAATCAAGTTTTCTCCACAGGTCAGTGCTTGATATCATCTTCAACAGTCTCCCTGAATCTGGAGGATCATCATGTTTACTTGACTTTATGCTTCGTGTCTCCTTTAATGTACACTAACTTTATTAGTGTATTGCAGATGTTTGTGGGGTGTAACAGTAGTAACACACAACATGCCTGGATGAGCTTATAGTTCATTGTGCTTGATGTATTTTCATCATAACACTCAAATTAATGTTCATGTCCTTGCAAGTGACTAACTGTACAGATCCCACAGGACACAAAAGGAGCGTCGAATTAGCTTTGCTGTATGCTGAGTGTGTGATTTGGAAATAAAATATGTTGATACATTTTGCTTCATGTTGTTGCTTCATCAGTGGTCTGTTTAGTAATTGTAATTTTAGGCTAGTGAGTATTATAACTGTCAAATTCGCATTTCACATAAGTTTAAGGTGTTTGCTTTGTTTTTAAAATTGATTAATTGAATATCATAGTCAAGTTGTCTCCAGGTATTGTCAAGTGGTATAATTGTACTATGACAATGAATTTGAACAATAAAGTCATGTCACTTATGTGAGGTAAGTAACTGCCCCCAGAAACTGATACCGTGTTGTGGTGGGGTGGCTTGCGTGCTTCCATAATCCATCAAGCTAAGTCAGCTAATGTGCAGGGTGCCTGGTAGGGTCTCCCATACTGAACAGTCGGTGGTGTCTGACCATCAAACTAAGTCAGTTGGCGCGTTTTGCACATTTTCAGGGTTTCCCATGCTGAACAGTTTGAATGGCTAGAAGCCTGACAAAACTCAGTTTCAAGATTAAAGAAGTAGAACTTGCAAACAATTTTATCAGCTATATATAATCATGTCTGCTATTGGTTACAGATCTGAGGATATGACGACATGGTGGCGAGTGATGACAGCAAGCACAGAGCAGCGGTGGAATAAATTGCAGGACACTAGGACACTCGACCCCCCCACCCACCCCTCATGACCCGCTGCTTCTCAGTGCCAGGCAAGCCTGCGTGGTTCAGAAGTACAACTACAAGTAGCTGGGCATAATCCTGGACTGACAACACAACTGTAGTGGTAACGACAGCAGCTGCTACAGAAATGTCTTCATTTTCTCCTGGAGCTGAGGCTCCATCCTTGTGGACATTGCCATTCTCTGGTTTCCAAACATGTCGGATAGTGTACTCTCAAACAAAATTGGTGACATTTCTGAATCATTTAGAGAGGACTGTGGTATGCTGATTGAAGTGTTGTGCTATCATTGACCCTAACACTGTGCGTGAGGAAACAGTGATGAAATTCAAGGCTATTCGGTGTAATCTTTCATATTCTTCCCTGCATGTGGAGCTGGTAATCCACAGGACAAGTGACACATCAGAGAGACTTCTGGGTGTGAAGGCTTGGATCATGGACAAATCACCCCATGGATAACATGATCTTTCCTTTCTCCACTCCATGTATCATGTTTTAAAATCAATATTTGTATTGTCATTCTGTTGTCAAAAATTAATAGAAGTTTGAATCACTTAAATCAGTTCACCTTATTTTGTAAGTTAAGGTGATACGTCCTTGGGCACTGCCAAGGGGAGGTAATTCTTAACTTAGCGGTTTTTCAGTTGGCAACTCCTCTCAAAATTTATGTATTCAACATTGCCTGTGATCATGATCCAGGGCTAAAGATGGTGTGCAATTTACCAGGCACTGTCTAGGGGAGATAATTCACCAGTTCGCGGTTTGTCAGTTGCCAACGTCCTTCAAAATGTAATCAAAATATTATT
Source organism: Littorina saxatilis (assembly GCF_037325665.1). Taxonomy (NCBI): domain Eukaryota; kingdom Metazoa; phylum Mollusca; class Gastropoda; order Littorinimorpha; family Littorinidae; genus Littorina; species Littorina saxatilis. The sequence goes on from NW_027128673.1 coordinate 129,700, forward strand.
TTCAGTGCTGGAAAATCATTCATTATTCTGGTAGACCCAACCCATTCAAATTCAGGTTCAGGCACAGTGATGTTCCCAGACACAGAAAAGAAAAGGTCAGTTAGACCTGGATTCAAAAGTGAGTTGAACCCACCTTGTAAGATCTCCCAAAAATGGGAAAATAATGGTCTTAAGAAGGAGGAAGTCTTAAACTGGGGGTAACTTTACAGAGATTATGAACAGAAAGTCAGAAAACAGATTATTAAAAGGGAGGGAGTCTTAAAAGGGGTGTTCCACTGTATGTGTACGTGATAGAAGACAGACCGAGGCCTAGGAACTGCACATCACTAAAACACTGCAATGTATCATGTGTGGAAGAGTCTTTAGAAAAAGATCAAATGAGTGTGATTCTTGTGTAATGATTCCCATATTTGACTTTTTTATGACTTTTCAAGAATGAACCATCATTTTAAAGGCACATTTCTTTTTATAAAAAATGTTTGGCTCACCGTCTCACTTTCAGACATGGCAAAGCTTTAGTTTTGTAAAAGCGACTTTTGGCTTTAGCAAGCACAAGCAGTCAGCATTTTGAATGTTGGCCTGTGACAAATTCAAGGTATGCTCTTACCAAATACAAGTGAGCCTTGCTAGATTTGACTGAGATTGTGAGATGTTTTCACAAGGAGAAATGTGACTTTAATTGAACACTGGGGTAGTGTAGATTGCACAGTGTCATGGTATTCTGGGATAATACTTACACGGAGTGGTAACTGTACTACTACAAGTCATGGTACAGTATAACTCCCTTTTTAAGACCCCCCAAGACCTTGTTTTCTCAGACTTTCTGTTCATATCCTGTGTAAAATTACCCCCATTTTTTACTTGCTTCATTTTAAGAGGGGTGTCTTAGAAGGGGGGTTCCACTGTATTGGACATTTTGTCTCAGCTTCCTCTTAAAAGGCCACTGCATTGGAACCGCCCCTTTTTTAAGACCACCTGATTTGGACTTCTTTACAATCCCGTGTCATCTCAGAATTTGTTTTCGTATCTTCTGACTTGTTCTGTAAATTAACCCCCATTTTGTGACCCCCCCCCCCCCCCCCCCCCCTTCAAATTTTCAAAAGGGGAATCCACTGTTTTTACTTCAAGGTGCTGTTTTCACATGAATGTGTGTGTGTGTGTGTGTGTTTGAGCAAATGCTTATGGTTACTGTTACTGTACATTGCATGGTACCTGCAATGTGAGGCCCCTCTGATGAATGGACACTCCCCATGAATCGACAATTTCTGTAGTCCCTTTGATCTTGACAAACATTTACCTGTTGTAAAAGTAAAAGGCCACTTGCAATTTAGGGCTAGTTCAGGTGTCCTTTCATCACAGGTACCTCGTGCTGTATTATCTGTGCCGTTGTGTGATCATGATTGTATGTTTGTTTTGTGTTTCTTTTTGTATGTAAAATATGTTCTTGCCAGTGTTACCGCAGGCCCCACTAGAGTGCTTTTTTTTATTTTTTATTTATTTTTTTTTTTTTTGGGGGGGAGGGGAGGGGGGGGGGGGAGGGGAGGGGGGGGGGGGGGGAGGGGGAGTTGATGGGATAGCACAAAACTCTTCTGATAAAAACCACACAAATTGACATTGTGCATGAAGTCATTGTGTCTAGTCTGCGTATTTTATAATGTTTCCTGAAGTTGACAGAGGTAATTGAATAAATTCTGAAACTGAAAGTGTGCATATGTGTGCTGTAATATGTGATGCGAGTATGTAGTGTGAGTGTGTGCGTTAAAATTTATTCCTATGCATTACAATTTATTTGTACTTGTATTGCATGAGAATTCCAAAGTTAAAAAATCTCATCTTCATGTGTGTGTGCGTGTGTTCAACATATAGTTTCACATACGTGAGCCTTGTAGGCTTTGCCTCTTGTTTATGATTGAATGCTTAAATACACGCACTTTTTTGTTGTCAGCTAGCCGCCTAAATATGAGTTTTAGATGTACTATGCCGTCACATAGCTCAAAGAAGGGAAATCCAATGTTCAGTCAATACTATGTGTTTTATTTACGGGCAGGTCTAGCTACCAGGACTTAAAAATAAAGTATTATGTTTACATTTTGCCAGGGATGCTGATGCAATTTGCTTTTTTTTGGTGACTCCCCAAATAATTATTGAGGACGATATCTTGAGTTTGATCAACTATTAGAACTGTCAGGCTTGGCAGTATGTTCAGTGGTAATGCTGTAACAGTACCGAAAACCAAATTTGGATTTTACTTTTAAGATCATAATTTTGCCAATGACTGATCTGTGAGAAAGGGAAGAGAGAGGCAGTCAGACAGAGGTGTGTGTTACGGTGACACAGTGTGTTGTGACGTGTTACTGTGACACAGTGTGTTGTGTGTTACGGTGACACAGTGTGTTGTGTGTTATGGTGACACTGTGTGTTGTGTGTTATGGTGACACTGTGTGTTGTGTGTTATGGTGACACCGTGTGTTGTGTGTTATTGTGACACCATGTGTTGTGTGTTACGGTGACACTGTGTGTTGTGTGTTTTGGTGACACTGTGTGTTGTGTGTTATGGTGACACTGTGGGTTGTGTGTTTCGGTGACAGTGTGTTGTGTGTTACGGTGACACCGTGTGTTGTGACTGTTATTGTGATACCGTGTGCTGTGTGTTACAGTGACACTGTGTGTTGTGTGTTTTGGTGACACCGTGTGTTGTGTGTTATGGTGACACCGTGTGTTGTGTGTTATGGTGACACTGTGTGGTATTGTGACACAGTGTGTAATGTGTTTTGGTGACACTGTGTGTTATTGTGACACAATGTGTTGTGTGTTATTGTGATACAGTGTGTTGTGTGTTATTGTGACACAGTGTGTTATGTGTTACAGCTACGAGAAAGGGAAGAGAGAGAGGCAGTCAGACAGATGTGTGCATTATCTTGACGTTGTGTGTTATTGTGACACAGTGTGTTATGTGTTATTGTGACACAGTGTGTTATGTGTTATTGTGATACAGTGTGTTGTGTGTTGAT
>NW_027128674.1:0-20000 GCF_037325665.1 Littorina saxatilis
AGAGAGAGAGAGAGAGAGAGAGAGAGAGAGAGAGAGAGAGAGAGAGAGAGAGAGAGAGAGAGAGAGAGAGAGAGAGACAGTAGGAAGGAAGTGCGAGATTGCCACAGTTAATCAAGAAAACTGTGAAAAAGAGATTCCAATATTTCTAAGACTTCTTTGTCACAATTTCAATTTGGGTGCGAAGCTGTTGAACTGTCACATCGAAATGAACAAGTGTTATATGATTCGATCTTGGAATGCACTTGCCTGCAAAAACGTATAGCCCATTTCGCCCACGATCGCAGATTAAGATCTAACATATTGAGACACTAGATGATTACCCGCTTCGCCGGGAAGAAGTTGGGCCGAATACCAGGCTGCGGATTCGCCGGCGCACGAAGGAAAGGAGATAAACGCCCAAAACACCGGAGACCTTCTAAAAATAGTAACGTGCAGTGACCTTCTAAAAATAGTAACGTAGTAACGGGAATATGGATTGACGCCACACGGAGGAAGGGAGATAATCGCGGCTGAAAACACTGGAGAAGATAAGGAAGAGTTACTGGTAGTGGATCCCGACAACAACAACAACAAAAAATCGGTTCAGCGCGCACAGCGCTGCGCGCTGAGAGCACGTGTTGAAATATCTCATCGATGAGGTTGTGTCCGGGGTGTAGCTGAATACGGTGTCCAAATTTGAAAAAGATCCATCAATCACGAACGACACAGTTGTGTGTGAACTGCATTGGCCGTCCGACTTTGAAACTGTAACCAAGAAAGGTAGACGGAGACCTCAGCATACACCTTCTGAATGGCCAAATGTTCCGCCTAGCCAGAAGTTCCCAGCTAATAACAGACGAGGGAAAACTCTAGTGATACCTCTTATAGCAGTTCATATGGTAAGCCGGTATACACATGTATAATTATGCAATTGTGGCAAACAGTATCATTCATTGAATGTGTTGCATTGTAGTGATCTAGTTTCGTTTTTCCTTTGTGTCCCCCCCCCCCCCCCCCTCCGCCACCAGCCCACACCCCCAACACACACACACACACACACACAGTACAGATAGAGAGAGAGAGAGAGAGAGAGAGAGAGAGAGAGAGAGAGAGAGAGAGAGAGAGAGAGAGAGAGAGAGAGAGAGAGAGAGAGAGAGAGAGAGAGAGAGAGAGAGAGAGAGAGAGAGAGAGAGAGAGAGAGAAGCATCCCACAAAGAGAAACTTGAAAGCGTAATAATAATAACTAGTATTACCCGTGCTCCGCACGGGATTTTTTTCTTCTTCATTAATTACAGTTAATTATGAATAAGCAACAACAAAAACGTGTTCAATGTGTAATGGCACGCGCGTACAGAACAAAATGCCATACATTTATTGGGAGATAAAAACAAGTCGCGTAAGGCGAAAATACAATATTTAGTCAAGTAGCTGCCATTTTTCAGCAAGACCGTATACTCGTAGCATCGTCAGTCCACCGCTCATGGCAAAGGCAGTGAAATTGACAAGAAGAGCGGGGTAGTAGTTGCGCTAAGAAGGATAGCACGCTTTTCTGTACCTCTCTTTGTTTTAGCTTTCTGAGCGTGTTTTTAATCCAAACATATCATATGTATATGTTTTTGGAATCAGGAACCGACAAGGAATAAGATGAAAGTGTTTTTAAATTGATTTGGACAATTTAATTTTGATAATAATTTTTATATATTTAATTTTCAGAGCTTGTTTTTAATCCGAATATAACATATTTATATGTTTTTGGAATCAGCAAATGATGGAGAATAAGATAAACGTAAATTTGGATCGTTTTATAAATTTTTATTTTTTTTTACAATTTTCAGATTTTTAATGACCAAAGTCATTAATTAATTTTTAAGCCACCAAGCTGAAATGCAATACCGAACCCCGGGCTTCGTCGAAGATTACTTGACCAAAATTTCAACCAATTTGGTTGAAAAATGAGGGCGTGACAGTGCCGCCTCAACTTTCACGAAAAGCCGGATATGACGTCATCAAAGACATTTATCAAAAAAATGAAAAAAACGTATGGGGATTTCATACCCAGGAACTCTCATGTCAAATTTCATAAAGATCGGTCCAGTAGTTTAGTCTGAATCGCTCTACACACACACACACACACACACACGCACGCACGCACACACGCACGCACATACACCACGACCCTCGTTTCGATTCCCCCTCGATGTTAAAATATTTAGTCAAAACTTGACTAAATATAAAAAGGGCACAGTGGTGGATTGGCCATGACTTGTGCAGTGACAACATTCTTTCTTTCTTTCTTTCTTTATTTGGTGTTTAACGTCGTTTTCAACCACGAAGGTTATATCGCGACGGGGAAAGGGGGGGAGATGGGATAGAGCCACTTGTTTCTTGTTCACAAAAGCACTAATTAAAAAATTGCCCCAGGGGCTTGCAACGTAGTACAATATATTACCTTACTGGGAGAATGCAAGTTTGCAGTGACAACAGTAACATATTAAAATTAGAAGTAATTGCGACAAAGTTACCCCCAAAAAGCGCTAGCACACACAGAACAACAAAATGTGATAAAACATCAAACCTAAGAAAAGCAGCGTTCAATGTGCAATGAACTGCAAACCATTTACACAGTAGCAAACATGTGACGCTTTCTGAAATTTCGGTCAATGTAGCGATATTTTCTTTTTACCAGCTCGGCGCTTGAATACACTTTCTTTGTTTTCTTGCGTAGCTGCTCGCCATCAGTAATGCAAGAATCTACAGCTTGGTGAAGGCAGACAGTTACGAAGGAAAGGCTAAATGCGGCAAAACAAAAAAAGTGGCTACATTGACCGAAATCTCAGAAAATATGACACACTAGAGGAATACCCGGCTTCGCCGGGGTGAATCGCGAGACAGAGACAGACAGCGTGGCGGTTCACCACAATCACCTTTGAAGGCGAAGTCCTGTCAAACGGGATTGAGAATTTTAGAGCTTATTTCTTAGCCCTATATTATCTGTTGTGGCTTCTCAAATGCCAGAACATACAGACAGATGATGATAAAATCGTTTATTTAACGTCACTCTGTAAAAACATTGGCGACATTTGCGACATACAGACAGACAAAAGCCGCTAGACCCCATCACAAACAGAACTCTATAATCCACAGGTGTTGCTTACACACACACACAAACACACACACACACACACACACACACAGTGAAGCCGTATATATATATGTATATCTATCTATCTATACATATAATAAAAGAGAGTGTCTGTCTGTCTGTCTGTCTGTCTGTCTGTGGTCGCCATACCTCTGAGATGGCAAGAGGCAGGAACAAGATAGTGTGCACGTACACTCCCTAGGTGCCGCAGATGTGCACCTGGGTTTTAGTTTCTTGATTCACTGTTTCCTTTCTCAGATTATGGACCTCCCATTTATTGAATACAGCCTATATGGTGCAAGACCAGTTCAGTGCCTACTGTTCACCTGTAGCAAGCACATCATGCCAGTGATATTAGAGACTCGCTGTTACTCCTATGAGGGGAAGAAATGAAGAATGAAAAATTAACTGGACAGTTCCGGAAATTTCTAGAAGGTAAGGGAGATAACTGTTCACCTGTAGCAAGCACATCATGCCAGTGATATTAGAGACTTGCTATTGCTCCTATGAGGGGAAGAAATGAAGAATGAAAAATTAACTGGACAGTTCCGGAAATTTCTAGAAGGTAAGGGAGATAACTATTTTTTGTCTGTGGTCGCCATACCTCTGAGATGGCAAGAGGCAGGAACAAGATAGTGTGCACGTACACTCCCTAGGTGCCGCAGATGTGCACCTGGGTTTTAGTTTCTTGATTCATTGTTTCCTTTCTCAGATTATGGACCTCCCATTTATTGAATACAGCCTATATGGTGCAAGACCAGTTCAGTGCCTACTGTTCACCTGTAGCAAGCACATCATGCCAGTGATATTAGAGACTCGCTGTTGCTCCTATGAGGGGAAGAAATGAAGAATGAAAAATTAACTGGACAGTTCCGGAAATTTCTAGAAGGTAAGGGAGATAACTCTTTTTTGTCTGTGGTCGCCATACCTCTGAGATGGCAAGAGGCAGGAACAAGATAGTGTGCACGTTCACTCCCAAGGTGCCGCAGATGTGCACCTGGGTTTTAGTTTCTTGATTCATTGTTTCCTTTCTCAGATTATGGACCTCCCATTTATTGAATACAGCCTATATGGTGCAAGACCAGTTCAGTGCCTACTGTTCACCTGTAGCAAGCACATCATGCCAGTGATATTAGAGACTCGCTATTGCTCCTATGAGGGGAAGAAATGAAGAAAGAAAAATTAACTGGACAGTTCCGGAAATTTCTAGAAGGTAAGGGAGATAACTCTTTTTTTGTATCCAAACAAAGGAGGTAAAGCTAATGATAATGGGATAGCGAGCGTCTTAAATTGCTACAGGACTCCGCTTACTCCCGGGCGAAGCCGGGCTTAACTGCTAGTACTGCTAGTCTATAAATATATAGAGATAGATGACAGTGTATTTTTCGCGTGGCTATAAATTGATTCGACCTTTTCACTTTTACAGTAAGGACAACTTACGGGTGCAATGAAAGCGTTCTGGACAGCGCAGTGACATTCTAAAAATAGTAACGTAGAAACGGGAATATGGATTGAAGCCACACGAAGGAAGGGAGATAAACGCAAAACACTGGAGAAGATAAGGAAGAGTTACTGGGAATGGTGAAATGAACAGAAAAACCAAAATCGGTTCAGCGCTGCGCGCTGAGAGCACGTGTTGAAATATCTCATCGATGATATTGTGTCCGGGGTGTAGCTGAATACGGTGTCCAAATTTGAAAAAGATCCACCGAGAACTTTGGCGTTGTGATGTGGTGTAGCGGCTTTGGTGTGTCGGTATGGGGGCCCGGGTACCTGAGGTGGAACCAAAATCGGTTCAGCGCTGCGCGCTGAGAGCACGTGTTGAAATATCGACCAGGTTGTGTCCTGTCCCGGGTGTACCTGAATATGCCCACCAAATTTGAAGCAGATCCATCGAGAACTTTGGCCGTGCATCGCGCACACACACACACACACACACACACACACACACACAGACAGACAGACACAAGTCGTATATATATATATACTAGAATGAATACCCGCTTCGCCGGGTAGCCGGCTTCGCCGGGAAGAAGTACTTAGAGCCGTACGCCGGCTTCGCCGGGTCCGAACAATGGACCCGCCAAGCTTAGGTCCCTCCCAGATTCGTTGAATGGGAACAGCACGAAAATGATTCAGTGGCCATAATGCCATTCCTGACCATATCGAGTCCCATCCTTGTCGACGAATGTAACCGTGTTAATTACCTTTGGAGGCGAACTCCACTCAAACAGGATTGAGCAATTTAGAGATTATCTCTAAGCCCTTTTGAACTGTTATGGCTTCTCAAAGGCCACCATAAAGACCATCCCCTCCTCATCGTGGTATGGTGGTGAAACAGAACCAAGCTATGCCGTCGGAAGAAAATCGCTGAAATTTCACTGTCCCTAAAACGTGGGGGTGTTTTTCATTGTGAGAAGTATACCGGTAGGGTTCTCCCATGGCGGACGGGTTGGTTGCTGGCTAACGGGGCTCTGGTAAAGACGGAGATGTGCTGGACAGTACCGGTGTGACGGCACAGAGGCCCAAGGACACAAGCGGTCATCTCAGCAACCTCCAAACGGGTAGACTGGACTCGACAACCATGGTAGGTAACCAGTCTAGGAGAAGGAAAACTCCGAAATAGAACCACGGGCAGACCAAGCTCAACAGCCCAGGAAGGCAATTGGTCTAAGGGAGGGACCCCTGATCAACGTCCATGGCCGAAGCCGGAGATGCGGGACCCCCTGGGTGCCAAAAAGCGCTGCATCACGCAAATCACAAAATGATGGAGACAAACCAATTCTCTAGTGAACGACGAAGAAGAAGAAGAAGCTTCTCAAAGGAAGGCCAGTACATACAAATACGTTAAAATTAATATTAAAAGTCCTACGGTTTTGAGCCATTAAGGACTTGAGTGTTTGTCCGCTTTCAACATATAAATACACAAAAGCCGCCAGACCACATCACAAACAGAACTGAACAATCGACAGGTGTTGCCCACATAGAGAGAGACACACACACACACACACACACACACACACAGAGAAGCCGTATATATAGAGAGATAGATGACAGTGTATTTTTCGCGTGGCTATAAATTGATTCGACCTTTGCACTTTTACAGTGAGGATAATTTACGGGTCCAATTTACGTTCTGGACACTGCGGTGACCTTCTAAAAATAGTAACAGAACGCCGGGAATATCCGAAGATGCCCCACTCATACTATAGTGCACCATACGAAGGAAGGGAGGTAAACGCTGAAAACCTGGAGAAGATAAGGAAGAGTTACTTATAATGGTGAAATGAACACAAAAACCAAAATCGGTTCAGCGCTGCGCGCTGAGAGCACGTGTTGAAATATCTCATCGATGATATTGTGTCCGGGGTGTAGCTGAATACGGTGTCCAAATTTGAAAAAGATCCACCGAGAACTTTGGCGTTGTGATGTGGTGTAGCGGCTTTGGTGTGTCGGTATGGGGGCCCGGGTAGCTGAGGTGGAACCAAAATCGGTTCAGCGCTGCGCGCTGAGAGCACGTGTTGAAATATCGACCAGGTTGTGTCCTGTCCCGGGTGTACCTGAATATGCCCACCAAATTTGAAGCAGATCCATCGAGAACTTTGGCCGTGCATCGCGAACTCACACACAGACACACAGACACACAGACACACAGACAGACACACGTCGTATATATATATAGATATATAGATGGGAGTGAAACAAACACATAAACACAGCATTAAATGAGCAAATAGTGTGCACAGTACAAAAACAAGTTGTACACATCAGCAAATAGGAATGAAAAAGTAACCCAGTGGAAAATATACAGTGGGTTCTGTGAACAATAACAAATCATATAAATTGGAAAGAATAAAACAGCGTTAAAGTGTGCCCTTTTCTGAGATTTCAGTCAATGTGGACAGTCTGAGAATTCAATCAATGTGACAAAATCATTTTGTCACGCTTCAACCAAGATGATGAATGCTAGTTAACCGCTTGACTGCCTTAGGACGGGTATACCCGTCATGCGCTTGTGCAGCCGCAGCGCCTTAGGACAGGTAAACCCGTCTTCTCCGTTCCGGGATTTTCCAGAAATGCTACGTCACTGCTGACACACAAATAGCAGCCAATGGCTTGGTAGGATACCTCATTCTCATGAATAAACATAAATGGTGACGCGGTTTTGCGTCTGAAGGCTATTTTCGGCCTTGACGACAGGGTAGGGGAAAGAAATCTCGACTCGTCAAAATGGCTAACGGTGACAGTCGACCGGGCCCTAGTAGGGAAAAACAAAGCCGGACTGACGCTACAGGCGGTGCAAATGATTATGGATACTGACAGGGGAAGAGGAAGATCTTCTTTCGGACGATTCATTGGAAACAGGTAGATGATAGCGATTATAATCCTTTCTTGGAGCAAGCAAAACAACCACCTGTGTTTGACCCACAGGCACCGGAAGATGCGCCGGACTGATTTGTCAAAAGTTCATATTTAAACATCATTATAAGCCAAACTGATTATTATTTCCATGATTATAAGCTAACTCCGTCTGTGTCATTTTTACATTTAGTCAAGTTTTGACTAAATGTTTTAACATAGAGGGGGGAATCGAGATGTGTGTGTGTGTGTGTGTCTGTGTGTGTGTGTGTGTGTGTGTGTGTGTGTGTGTGTGTGTGTGTGTGTGTGTGTAGAGCGATTCAGAGTAAACTACTGGACCGATCTTTATGAAATTTTACATGAGAGTTTCTGGGAATGATATCCCCGGACGTTTTTTTCATTTTTTTTTAATAAATGTCTTTGATGACGTCATATCCGGCTTTTTGTAAAAGTTGAGGCGGCACTGTCACACCCTCATTTTTCAATCAAATTGATTGAAATTTTGGCCAAGCAATCTTCGACAAAGGCCGGACATCGGTATTGCATTTCAGCTTGGTGGCTTAAAAATTAATTTATGACTTTGGTAATTAAAAATCTGAAAATTGTTAAAAAAAATTTTTATAAAACGATCCAAATTTACGTTCATCTTATTCTTCATCATTTTCTGATTCCAAAAACATATAAATATGTTATATTTGGATTAAAAACAAGCTCTGAAAAATAAAAAAATAAAAATTATGATCAAAATAAAATTTTCTAAATCAATTTAAAAACACTTTCATCTTATTCCTTGTCAGTTCCTGATTCCAAAAACATATAGGTATGATATGTTTGGATTAAAAACACGCTCAGAAAGTTAATACGAAGAGAGGTGTAGTAAAGCGTGCTATGAAGCACAGCGCGACCGCTACTGCGCCAAACAGGCTCGTCACTTTCACTGCCTTTTGCACTAGCGGCGGACTACGTTCAATTTCATTCTGTGAGTTCCACAGCTTGACTAAATGTAGTAATTTCGCCTTACGCGACTTGTTTTCTTTTCTTCTCTCATCTATATACCTCTTCATTTGATTGCACATGGCTTAATTGTTTGTTGTTTGTTTGTTTGTTAGTCGTGTGTGCGTGTGCGTTTTTTGTTTCGTTTTTTGTCCATGACCTCTCTTCTTTATTGTGGTCTTTCTAACTTTCTCCGCATTTATTGTTGTTTCCATTTTATATTCTGGTTGCATTTAGCATTTTTCATCTATCAATTCGTTCCATTTCTATGCTTCTTTAGTGAATATTATATGAATGGCCAACGGTCGCAAACAACTTCAATTCTGAACCATATGTATCCTTCAAATATTACTTTATAGGACAACAAAACTCTTTTTCTGAGTTTGTTTTTATCGAGGACCTTGTCACGCACACATGCACAAAACACGCACGCAGTCTGTCATCCACGACTCAAAACAATCTTGCTCTTCCGTCTACAAAACACAAGTTGACACGAACAGTAGATTAAGGACGTTTCTTACAAACAATCAATTATACATAACATAAATACACACACAACTCTCTATCTAACTATACAAATATTTCTTTCGGCAATATCCACAACGACAACAAAGATCAACCAGCATTAAAGCCCATAACAACAAAGAATAATTATTTAGAATCTTTCATACCTCTCACTTTCGCTCAGTTCACAATGACGTTATAGCTCCTGCACGTTTAGCTGTTAGGACGGGCTAAGGCTAATGTTACCGTGCTTGCGTATCCGAAATCGTTCATGAACTGGAGTCAACGAGGCCGTAGTGCGAAGCGACAGGAGTCATCGGTGACGTCGAGTCCTTGCCAGGCGAGCAGTGCCGTCGTCGAAAGTGGAGCAGGCAGACATCTCCTCAGTAGTAGGCCATTTCAGAGTAGCCTCCGCATGGTGAAACACAACAACCTGGAATGGTGAACGTAAGACTTAGTTCACTGTAACAGTAACATCGCCCACCCGTCCTTATAACTTAACAACCAAGTGCAGGATTAAATGGACAAAACTCTCTACTCTCACTCTCATGCATCTCGAACACACATACCAACGGACTTATACATTTAATTCTGCTAAGTATGAAGTCCAACGAATAATACCAAATTCATTCTATAAACAAAACTGTCAATCACTCTCCTTTCAACCAAAACATATTCATTCAATAACATACCAAACCATTCCCCAAAACAAACTCACAAATTCATACCGTACAAGTACAAAGTTACAAACACGCACGTGCACACTATACATTCCGCCATCTTGGATTGACCGGTTTTCATAAGTCAATAAACAAATCTAAACCTGAGAATAATTTTACTGTAACACACACAACTTAATATTTAATGATTACATACCACATCCTGGTTGTATTGAAGTAGCCATACATATCCCCTGCCGTTGATAACAGGTTTCCGGCATCTGCTCTACGCAAACAGACCCTACGTTCAACGAAGAACGGATTCGCTTGGAACGCAAGCTATCTTCCCTCGGCTAAAGGCAAAGAACGAATGAATAAAAAGGAGTATCTACGAGCTCGAATTTAGCTCTGAGTTCACCTTACAAAATACAAGTAAAATACACGTGAAATACCTGAGCACGAGCTCCACGAGACACTTGCAGTTAACCAGCGTCTACCTGTGACAGGCGAAATAGAGGAACACAGGCGCTCCAAAACAATACCTTTAACACCACAGCATAAAGTATGCTAATATTAAAGCCGCTTGTGACAAACCCCCCTACTCAAACCGAACTACGGTTCGTCACAAAAAATCCCACACAATGCGGCTGTAATAGTCTGCTCCGACGTTGTCGCATCCTCGGATTGCTCTGATGCGGAACGTGAATGTCTGAAGCAACAGGACCCAGCGCATCAAGCGTCCGTTCGTCATCTATGTCTTCTGTAGAGGTTGAAGGGACTGGTGATCCGTCTGTAGCGATTCTCTCTCTCTGAGACTGTCAATGTGCCAACACGGTCGACAGCGATTCTCCGGAAAGGTTCATCTATGAGGGCCATCTTTCCAAGGTGAGCTTTAGGTAATCCTCCTTTGGGTAAAGCTCGATGGCCAACATCACAGGAATGAACATAACGCCTGATGTCGCCCTCCATTCCTGGCCAGTAGAACGAATGCCAGAGTCTATTCTTAGTTTTCTTTGTCTCAAGATGACCAGTCTTAGTAACATTGTGGTATCGTCTCAAAATACCCGAACGAAGAGTCTCGGGCACCACCACCTGACTGAAGGTCTTCTCCGTGGTTATGAAAAGGCGATGTAGGACGCCCTGTTTCCAAAGAAATTTCACCTTTCCTTTCTTCCCGGATGGTGTAGGGTTCCTCCCTTTGGCCAGCTCCCGCACCCTGGACAGAGTTGGGTCAAGCGTCTGTAGCTGGATCAACTTCTCTCTGGTAACACCTAGACCAGAGTCCTTCATCCGTAGGGTTTTAGGAGGTTCTTTTTCTCGCGTATTTTGGACTCGGGTAATGGCGGCTATCTTGACAGGTTGAGCTTTCGCCCGGTACACAGGAACTTCAAGGGTTTCTCCTCCAGGCTGAATGATCCGGTTTCCGATGAGTACGGGGTATGTTAGCTGGTCAGCCACAATAGCGACAACGTTCCCTGAGAAGAATGGGGACTCTAAATGTACGATCGTAGTAGGACAAGTCTTCTGAACGTTCCCTGCTGCGAAACGAATAGTTTGACTTCCCTGCTTGAGGTTACAGCCTTTTACCAAAGAGGAGTCAATGACCAGTCTGTCGGCGCCTGTGTCACGAAGAGCAGATACTTGTGATCCATTGATACTGACCGTGCATAAAGGAGTGTACGAAAGTTGGCTACATGGGTCACAAAGGGTAGGTAACTCTGATGTGGCAGCAGTGGTTCCTGGCGTCGTTACAACTGTTCTCACGTTGGTGACGGTCCTCACGTTGAAGGACGATGCTGAATGCGGACAATTCCTACGGATGTGTCCCTTTTTACCGCAACCGTAGCAATTTCCCTTGGGAAAAGGGCCGTTGGTGTGGACGGGACTAACTGGGGCAGAGTCTTCCTCAGGATTTTCAATGTCCTTCGTGTTCTTCTCGACTCGACCAGTCGCAGTAACCGGGTTTTTCCTGGCTCTTTTTGATGCAGCAAACCTCTCAGCTAGTTCGGCGGCCTCGGTGACGTTCGCCGGTTCGCGCTGCCGGATGAAATCCGCAAGGTCTCCAGATACATGGTCCATCAGGTGTTCCATCAGTAGGAGGTCTCGGATTCCCGCATAGGTCTCCTCTTTCTTCGCGGCTTTCCTCCACCGTTCAAACCAAATTCGAAGGCGGGTAGCGAACTGAATAAAAGTCTCCTCTCCTCTTTTGGCCGCTAGTCTAAACTTAGAACGATAGGAGTCAGCCGTCCAGCGAAAAGATCCTCTAAGGGCGTCCACGATGACATCAAAGTTTCCCGCATCCTCAGCTGGCAGTTCTAAGTAAACATCGGCTGCAAACCCCTTTAGGAGAGCTCCCAGCCGAGCTCCCCAGTCACTCTCCCTGTCCCAGCCACTGAGAGTTGCTGCTCTCTCGAATCGTCCAAGGAAAGTATCGAGATCCTCTTTGGCTTCATCAAATGGATCTATTTTCAGACGAACTGGTTCAATAGCCCTACTACGAGAACTTGAAGTAGTCTCTTCTCTCCTAGTCTTTTCTATCTCTGCACGAACCTTTTCTTCTTCCAGATCGGCTAGACGTCGGCGGCGGTCGTTTTCTTCCTCTTCTCTAAGGAGTTTTCTTCGGATTTCTTCTTTTCTCAGTTGTGCTTCCTCTTCTTCTTGAAGTAGTCTTCGTTGAGCTTCCTCTTCTTCTTGAAGTAGTTTTCGTTGAGCTGCTTGTTTTCTCAGTTGAGCTTCCTCTTCTTCTTGAAGTAGTCTCCGTTGAGCTGCTTCCTCTTCTTGAACGTATTTTGCTAAAGCAGCCCCTGATCGAACGCCCAAAGCACGTCCCCTAGCGGCTATAATTTCTTGAGCTGACGTGAGGGAACTAGATTTTTCAATAGGGTCAACAGCAGCTCCATCCAGATGCTTTGGCGTGGTAAGTGTCATACGGGGTGGAGAATTACCATGATCAGGGGTAGAAAAACTTGCCAGAGCGGCATTGCGAGATTTGGATCCCGACATGATTTCTCACAACAAATGTAAAATGGTTAAGTCGCCAACTATGAAAAAGCAACCCAACTACTTCACAACAACATTCTGAAGAAAAACATCCCAATCTACAACATTTCCAAATAGGTTACAACAGGGCAAAATGCTATAAACAACGACGAGACATGTACCCAGCACCAGCCAGTATCACAGGTGGCCGCTGTGAAAAATCAGATTAAGCCTTAGCACGTACAAGCAAGTTATTCCATCATCAAACTATTCAAAAATCACACACAACAAGACGGTACAAACAGACGAACAGAGCAAAATCATCGGTGACGATGTAATAATAAATCATATCCCGGACGAGCCCCCATTTGTCACGCACACATGCACAAAACACGCACGCAGTCTGTCATCCACGACTCAAAACAATCTTGCTCTTCCGTCTACAAAACACAAGTTGACACGAACAGTAGATTAAGGACGTTTCTTACAAACAATCAATTATACATAACATAAATACACACACAACTCTCTATCTAACTATACAAATATTTCTTTCGGCAATATCCACAACGACAACAAAGATCAACCAGCATTAAAGCCCATAACAACAAAGAATAATTATTTAGAAACTTTCATACCTCTCACTTTCGCTCAGTTCACAATGACGTTATAGCTCCTGCACGTTTAGCTGTTAGGACGGGCTAAGGCTAATGTTACCGTGCTTGCGTATCCGAAATCGTCCATGAACTGGAGTCAACGAGGCCGTAGTGCGAAGCGACAGGAGTCAGCGGTGACGTCGAGTCCTTGCCAGGCGAGCAGTGCCGTCGTCGAAAGTGGAGCGGCAGACATCTCCTCAGTAGTAGGCCATTTCAGAGTAGCCTCCGCATGGTGAAATACAACAACCTGGAATGGTGAACGCAAGACTTAGTTCACAGTAACAGCAACATCGCCCACCCGTTCTTATAATTTAACAACCAAGTGCAGGATTAAATGGACATAACTCTCTACTCTCACTCTCATGCATCTCGAACACACATACCAACGGACTTATACATTTAATTCTGCTAAGTATGAAGTCCAACGAATAATACCAAATTCATTCTATAAACAAAACTGTCAATCACTCTCCTTTCAACCAAAACATATTCATTCAATAACATACCAAACCATTCCCCAAAACAAACTCACAAATTCATACCGTTCAAGTACAAAGTTACAAACACGCACGTGCACACTATACATTCCGCCATCTTGAATTGACCGGTTTTCATAAGTCAATAAACAAATCTAAACCTGAGAATAATTTTACTGTAACACACACAACATAATATTTAATGATTACATACCACATCCTGGTTGCATTGAAGTAGCCATACATATCCCCTGCCGTTGATAACAGGTTTCCGGCATCTGCTCTACGCAAACAGACCCAACGTTCAACGAAGAACGGATTCGCTTGGAACGCAAGCTATCTTCCCTCGGCTAAAGGCAAACAACGAATGAATAACAAGTCGCGTAAGGCGAAAATACAATATTTAGTCAAGTAGCTGTCGAACTCACAGAATGAAACGCAATGCCATTTTACTCGTAGCATCGTCAGGCCACCGCTCATGGCAAAGGCAGTGAAATTGACAAGAAGAGCAGGGTAGTAGTTGCGCTAAGAAGGATAGCACGCTTTTCTGTACCTCTCTTTGTTTTAACTTTCTGAGCGTGTTTTTAATCCAAACATATCATATCTATATGTTTTTGGAATCAGGAACCGACAAGGAATAAGATGAAAGTGTTTTTAAATTGATTTGGACAATTTAATTTTGATAATAATTTTTATATATTTAATTTTCAGAGCTTGTTTTTAATCCGAATATAACATATTTATATGTTTTTTGAATCAGCAAATGATGGAGAATAAGATAAACGTAAATTTGGATCGTTTTATAAATTTTTATTTTTTTTTACAATTTTCAGATTTTTAATGACCAAAGTCATTAATTAATTTTTAAGCCACCAAGCTGAAATGCAATACCGAACCCCGGGCTTTGTCGAAGATTACTTGACCAAAATTTCAACCAATTTGGTTGAAAAATGAGAGCGTGACAGTGCCGCCTCAACTTTCACGAAAAGCCGGATATGACGTCATCAAAGACATTTATCAAAAAAATGAAAAAAACGTATGGGGATATCAATCCCAGGAACTCTCATGTCAAATTTCATAAAGATCGGTCCAGTAGTTTGGGCTGAATCGCTCTACACGCACGCACGCACGCACGCACGCACACACACACACACACACACACACACACACACACACACACACACACACATACACCACGACCCTCGTCTCGATTCCCCCCTCTACGTTAAAATATTTAGTCAAAACTTGACTAAATATAAAAAGGAGTATCTACGAGCTCGAATTTAGCTCTGAGTTCACCTTACAAAATACAAGTAAAATACACGTGAAATACCTGAGCACGAGCTCCACGAGACACCTGCAGTTACCCAGCGTCTACCTGAAATAGAGGAACACAGGCGCTCCAAAACAATACCTTTAACACCACAGCATAAAAGTATGCTAATATTAAAGCCGCTTGTGACAGACCTTTTAAAAAAGTGAAAAACTTTCGAATGAAACAACACTTAATGTCCGTGCCATCTCTGCCCTTAAACAGACAAAGACAGTTAGAAAGCACAGACGCGAAGTGTCCATGGTCCCCACTCCCTTCTTTACTCGCGAAGATGACAAGGGAAACAACCCATGAACGAACGAACGAACGAACGAACGAACTTTACAAAAATACTGAACACATTCGTAGAGCATGTCAACATCTGCCTGCATGTCCTTGGTGACAGTTGGACACAAGTCTGCACAGCATGTTTTGTTGAATGTTGCCATTACGAGCACTTTTTTTTTCTCTTTTTTTGACCTCAGTTACATGCAGGGTGCTGCAACCCTTCTTGTTTTGGGGCCGTTTTTTTTTTTTTTTTTTTTTTTTTGGGGGGGGGGGGGGGGGCGGGAAGCATCCTTCTTCATGGGTCTTTTTATATTTTTTCTACTTTTTTCTGCTTATCCTTAATACCAAGCCTGGACATGTATTCATATGATGGACATTTTTTTTCTTCTCTTCATTACAGTTACTCTATCGTTACAGCTGTTTCATTCACATTTGCTATGTCTAGTAGTTTGTGCGTTTGTTTGCGTGTATGTGCGTGTGTGTGTGTGTGTGTGTGTGTGTGTGTGTGTGTGTGTGTGTATGTGCGTGTGTGTGTGTTGTTGTTGTTGTTGTTGTAATTCTGTTAAATAATACCATTTTCAGCGGGACAATACATAACAAGTTAATTAATCCAACGCTCGATGGACAAAAGGCGAGAATTTACAAATTACCAATTACAGTACTAGTTTCCAGCACAGCATCATACGGCGCATATATAAATAACTTTACATTAACAGCACTATACTACTATTTATCTACACACAGTTCAATTTTACTAGAAATTTCGAAGTCGAGCTTGGTTCTGAAATAAGACTTTCATGTTAGTTTTTGGATTTCCGTACTTAAACTGGCTTATGCACATTTTCGATATCAATATAAGGTGATTAATTATGAAGGTTTTCTCTCTGGGGATATCACGTGTGAAATACCCAAAAAGAGCCTCTTCGCAGCTTAACTTTAAATTTTTGCCTGTACATTTAAATATGTACCCTTGACATTCCTGCCATATGGGTTGCACTGCTCTACACTGCCAAAAAAAGTGCTCGATGAAGTCGGTTTCGTTACAATACTGACACAGATTTGTTTGACGAATTCCCATCTTATGTAGCAAAATATTGGTGGGATATATATTGTGTAAAATTTCCCAATGTAATAGACGAAGACGGGTTTCTGTCGAGCATTCGTAAGCTAATTTCCAGTGTTTATCTTCTAATGTAATATTTAATTTGTTCGACCAAAATCTAGCTGAGCTTGGCTCCTTTATCTCATAATTTAACATCTTTAGGCGAATTTGGCGTGGAGATAATTGTATAAATGGCATATGATCAGAACGGGCCTGACCCGTATCACGCAATAATAGAGCTTTAATGGCAGTCTGTATTGCATTATATTCAAATAGGCGAGACTGTTTATATCCAGTTCGTTCACATATTTCCTCAAAAGAGCACATGTCGTTATCGTTAAAAACATCTTTAACAACGCATATTTTAGCCTTTATCCAGTCATTCATGTATAGCGTTTGCTTCCTGTACCTTATATTTGTATTATTCCATAAGGTTTGATTGCGTGCACTTATCTGCTGTTCATTACTGCTTATTTCTTTGATCTTGTGTTTATTGTTTAGCCAGGTGATAAAAGCTTGTTTCCAGAAATATTGCTTTATGGAACCTAGTCCTTTAAAATTTTCTGCACTCACATTTGAGCGCAAACAGCATAAGCGTTCGCCCAGATTTATAAAGGATGCTTATGGAATCTGTTGCCACTTTGCGTTACTTCCGTCCAGCTGCCTCATAATCCATGAAATTAGAAATGATGTTTGTACATCTTTGACATTAATCATTTTCAGACCTCCATGATTTGTCTCTTGGCACATTACTTTTCTATTAACTTTTTCATAAGCTCTTTTGTTTGAATATTTTTTCTTCCAGATAAATCGGAATAGAGATGAATTTAGCTTATTGAGGAAGTTTTCTGTGGCACATAGAGATTGCAGTACGTAAGTAAACTGTGACAACATTAATGTTTTGACTATACAAATGTTCCCCATTATACTTAGGTTTCTTTTCGACCATGTTACATGCGACTCATTCCGTGGTGGAGGGTCGCATATTAGAGAATCCAAAGGGAAACATATAAGAAGTAAACACGATAGCGTACAAAATGTGTGTGTCCACATCAGCTAACATACATGTGTGACAGTTGTTCTAAAGTTTGCACACGTTGACGAATTTATATACAGGGATGTGCTTTTTCCTTTCAACGTGCACATCCTGCATAGAGGTCACAGTAGCTGAGATACAAACCCAGGCAACCACATGAGATCAAGCGGGGCAAACATCCTGTGGCCATTCTTCAGAGTGTGCTAACACCTGCTTGCTTGTTCTGAGTGACAGGAGAGAAAGCCTGGTTTTTGCCCGCACGTGATATCCGTTTGAAAGGGCAAGTCTTCTCAGACCAAATTAATTTAAATCTGTTTTCCGCCTTTTTGTTTGTTTTCATTTTAATAATTCATATATTTTAGACAGTTTGCAAAGTAATCCCCTGTAATAAACTTTTTTTGTTTTGCTGTTGACAGAACGATGATTTTGTGCCAGATTCTACATGGAACAAAAGACGCTGGTTCACGTCATGTTTCTTTGTTTGAAGATCACGCCTTTTTTTTGGGGGGGGGAGGGGGGGAGGGGGGGGAGGGGGGAGGTGGGGAGGGGGGAGGGGGAGGGCGAACACTTCTTGGAAAAGAAAAACATTAGTTTAGACAGAAAAATAAAATATTGATTTAAAAAAGGGGGAAACAGAAACAACAATTAGAGCATAAAAAAATATCATAACGTGATTGTGAGTAATACGATACCAATGATAAAGCAAGTCGCGTAAGGCGAAATTACTACATTTAGTCAAGCTGTGGGACTCACAGAATGAAAGTGAACGCACTGCATTTTTTCACAATGACCGTAGTCCGCCGCTAGTGCAAAAGGCAGTGAAAGTGACGAGCCTGTTTAGCGCGGTAGCGGTTGAGCTGCATAGCACGCTTTATTGTACCTCTCTTCGTTTTAACTTTCTGAGCGTGTGTTTAATCCAAACATATCATATCTATATGTTTTTGGAATTAGGAGTCGACAGGGAATAAGATGAAATTGTTTTTAAAACGATTTCGGAAATGTAATTTTAAATCATAATTTTTATATTTTTAATTTTCAGAGCTTGTTTTTAATCCGAATATAACATATTTATATGTTTTTTGGAATCAGAGCATGATGAAGAATAAAATAAAAGTAATTTTGGATCGTTTTATAAAAAGATAATTTTAATTACAACTTTCAGATTTGTAATGACCAAAGTCATGAATTAATTTGTAAGCCTACATGCTGAAATGCAATACCAAAGTCCGGCCTTTGTCGAAGATTGCTTGGCTAAAATTTCAATCAATTTGATTGAAAAAATGAAGGTGTGATACTGCCGCCTCAACTTTTACGAAAAGCCGGATATGACGTCATAAAAGACATTTATCTAAAAAATGAAGAAAAGGTCTAGGGATATCATATCCAGGAACTCTCATGTAAAATTTCATAAAGATCGGTCCAGTAGTTTACTCTGAATCGCTCTACACACACACACACGCAAAGACACAGACACACAGACACACAGACACACACACACACACACACACACACACACACACACACACACACACACACACACATACACCACGACCCTCGTCTCGATTCCCCCTCTATGTTAAAACATTTAGTCAAAACTTGACTAAATGTAAAAAGAAACGCTTGACTACGTTGTTTTGCAGTGAAGGTGTCATATTCCGTTCAAAGGAGAGATATTATATTTAGCGTATTTTTTCTCTTTATCTCCAAAACTAATCAGTTCTGACAGAAAGCCAACAAAAGATATTAAGAACACGACAAGTGTTTATTGTTTTTTGTACATTTCTTCTTCTTGTAGGTCTAAACATCGAACGATGGTTTGTAATAATTATAATTATGATTCCATGAAAGCAAGAAATCACATTCAAAGTGCTCGAGACAGTCAATCGATTTGAAACAAACAAAACAAAAGTTTTGTTGCAGTTGGCGAAATATATAAGTTATTTGTAAACATCAAAAAAGGATTCGCATACAATTACCACAGAATAGGAATAAGATCTGGAATAAATCAAAGATTTATGTTTTGCTGTGAGTAAAATATGTGTGTGTGGTCGTCCTAAAGATCAAACATTGTCTAATACTGCAGACATCAGTGCTAATGCCAAGTAATGGCTAGGTATAAACGGAGGGCTTGTCAGATGGAGTTGTCCTCTGAAGCGAAAACAGTCCATTAGCGCGTCAATCCAGTGTTGTGCCCTGGGCTGATATATGTGGTGATTTGGGGAAAGGGGGAAGAGGGGAGGGGGGGGGGGGGCGATGTCGGACTGGGTGGGTTGTGGCATGTGGCAGTGGGGGTGGGTGGAAGTGAAGTGTGTGTGTGTGTGTGTGTGTGTGTGTGTGTGTGTGTGTGTGCTTGCGTGTGCTTGCGTGTGTGTGTGTGTGTATGTGTGTGTGTGTGTGTGCGTGTGTGTTATTGCGCGTACACTTTCGGTCCAACAGCGAGAGGACTTGGGTATATTCGGTTGAGGGATGCTAATACATAGCAAATGAAGCAAAACAGATTGCGGTAGAGTGGTAC
>NW_027128674.1:25000-67500 GCF_037325665.1 Littorina saxatilis
TAAATGAGGTCGTGTCAAACTAGACTGGCAGGGACCTCCCTTTCCACTGCTCATGATGACAAAGTCACCGAGACAAACGACATTCTGGGAACACTTTTGCGCTTGCTTTGCTCTTCCCCTGTAAGAAATGTGAGAACTTACACGCCACGCTACTATTTCTAGAATGACTTTTGTTTTGTTTTAACATCAAAGATTGCACGAGACTTTGGAAGAGATCGGGGTTCCATCAGACGCGTTTTTCAATTTGGGCGCTTCGACTGAGGGACGTTTGGAGTAAAAGACACGCAAGTACAGTAGCCTATGTAGGATACACAGAATACTACATGGCTTGCTGTGTCATATCAAACTTACTCTCGTTGCTTTTTTAAATACCGAAAATCTCGCTTTCGATCGCATTTCAATATTTTTTAAAAACAACTCTTGTAAATCTGGTACGACACAGCAAGCCTATTAGTATTCTATGTAACCACACATAATTAATGGTGGTGTACCCCTAAACTGTGGCCTATGGGGCGAGCGATTTTTTGTAAACGACAAATGGGCGGCAGATACGGTGCTTGTGATTGGTCGACCTGCCAAAACCTCATCACGTGGTACTGTGTGAATGTCTACAAATCCATGCAGGGTGTGATTTAGTTGTTTTACATGACTGTCATTATTTACAAGATAACGATGGAAATGTACTGACTAGACACATGGACAATAAAATACGAAAACGGACCGGTTTATTACACCCCCGGTATAGGGGTGTGTATAGGATTCGCTCCATGTGTTTGTTTGTTTGTTTGTGTTCGCATATAGATCTCAAGAATGAACGGACCGATCGTCACCAAACTTGGTGAACAGGTTCGATACATTCCTGAGACGGTCCTTACAAAAATTGGGACCAGTCCAACACACGGTTAGGGAGTTATTGGTGGATTAAGATTAAGATTAGGATTCGCTCCATGTGTTTGTTTGTTTGTTTGTGTTCGCATATAGATCTCAAGAATGAACGGACCGATCGTCACCAAACTTGGTGAACAGGTTCTATACATTCCTGAGACGGTCCTCACAAAAATTGGGACCAGTCCAAACACACGGTTAGGGAGTTATTGGTGGATTAAGATTAAGATTAGGATTCGCTCCATGTGTTTGTTTGTTTGTTTGTGTTCGCATATAGATCTCAAGAATGAACGGACCGATCGTCACCAAACTTGGTGAACAGGTTCTATACATTCCTGAGACGGTCCTTACAAAAATTGGGACCAGTCAAACACACGGTTAGGGAGTTATTGGTGGATTAAGATTCTACAAGGACTTATAGAGGGAGATATTAATGGTCAAAGGGAAATAACCTTCTCAGTTGGTGGCAGTGAGAATGGTTATTTCCCTTTGACCAACGGGGGTGTTTTTCCTACCTCGGAGGAATTTCTTGTTGTCCATGTCCCTGGTGAGTACATTTTCTTTGTTATCGTGTTCTATGTTCTTCTCACCTGCTGTCTCTTGTTCCAATTCTGTAATTATTTATTTATGTCTTTGATTATTTTTTCTCTTTTTTTTCTCTCATTAATTAAATTAAGAATTGATTGATTACTTGATGAATTGCTTGCTTGTTTGCTTACTTGCTTGCGTGATCAATTGATTGATTGATTGATTGATTGCTTGCTTGATTGATTGATTGATTGATTTTTCGAACGATAACAGAGAAATGGCTTAAACAACACTGTATGTGTTTTTGATACGGATGGTTAGTTGTGTAGTAAAGTGTTGTTACGCATATTCAAGTTCAACTGCTTTCGAAGGGCAAGAGCCAACAGTCAATCAATCAATCAATAGGACGCTTATATCGCGCATATTCCGTGGGTACAGTCCTAGGCGCTCTGCAATGATGCCGTGTGAGATGAAATGTTATACGGCCAGTAGATTGCAGCCATTTCGGCGCATATTTACCTTTCACGGCCTATTATTCCAAGTCACACGGGTATAGGTAGACAATTATTAACTGTGCCTAAGCAATTTTGCCAGGAAAGACCCTTTTGTCAATCGTGGGATCTTTAACGTGTACACCCCAATGTAGTGTACACGGGGGGTGTTCGGACACCGAAGAGAGTCTGCACAAAAAGTTGACCCTGAGAAATAAATTTCCGCCGAACGTGGGTTTGAACTCACGCTGACAGCGGCCAACTGAATACAAATCCAGCGCGCTACCAACTGAGCTATATCCCCGCCCCAACATTGTCAACAGTGTTGCGCTATTGATGTCTTTCATAATTGTTTTGCTAGAGTGACTTTTGTTTCCTCTGTAGTAGTTAATATTTATTTGTACAGTTGAATAACATGATGACGTTTTGGATTCTATGAATATTTCATGGATATTTTGCGTTTACATAAATTATATGAGACTCTTAAGATCAGAAAGTAATACTAAAACCATCCGTGGGCGTATCGGCTAATGAAATTGGACACGCAAAGTTCTGCTCATATACAAGGTAAAGACTTTCATGGCGCAGAAAATAAGTACGGATGATATAACCAGGATAATGTCAAGAACGAAAATTAAAATGTCGCTTTTGAAAATAATGAAAAAAAAATTAAAGGAAAAATAAAGGAAAGAATAGGTTGTCTGAAACTGCTAGAACCCTATTTCATGAATGCTTGCAATCGACGGATACTTGTGTGTCGTAAAAACCCACCAGTGCACAAAACAAAAAAACAAAACAAAAAACCAGTAATGTACGTCAAAGTTTTAGCCCATGAACGCAAAAGAAGAGGAAGGATGATATACCATCAAAAGACTAGCGAGCCGCCGCTGTTACTAAACGAGCCTGTAACGTCTTTTGAGTGCGTGTCTACATAAAACATGGCCCAGTCATCCCTTGGTAATAGGGAGGTATGGTCGTGGGTTTGCAGAGATAACGAGTCCGAACACGCAAACCTTCACGTGTGCATAATGACTGCAGACGTGAC
This sequence comes from Littorina saxatilis, assembly GCF_037325665.1. Taxonomy (NCBI): domain Eukaryota; kingdom Metazoa; phylum Mollusca; class Gastropoda; order Littorinimorpha; family Littorinidae; genus Littorina; species Littorina saxatilis. The sequence goes on from NW_027128674.1 coordinate 27,950, forward strand.
GAGATAATAAATCCTCAAAAAGTGTGTGGAGGTTATATGCGTGCGGGCCGGGTTATGAGAAAGTGATGGGGTTGGTTGAGGGAGTGAGGGGGGAGGGAAGGGGGAGATGGAAGAAAGATTCCGTTGATATGTGACCATATTTTACTGTGCATGCAAGGAGTTTTACTGGGTTTTTGTACTGGTTTTTTTTTCCACTGTTTTATATTCGTATGTGTTACTTTGTATATTGCCTGACATGATACTAGCAAGATCTAGATGTGGCACCGTTTTCAGCACGTGTACGGGAACGTGTACGGGTAACGTCATCAAATCTAGTTTTTACGTCACGCGTTTGCCAAGATCTGCGGTCTTGGTGGAAGCAAAACAACGTATGATTTTGAACATTGGAGAAAAAGGTGAGTCACGGGTGACGCAATATCTACACGTACACGTACAGGTCTTTGCTACACGTTCAATCATCTAGAACACTGTACTGTGTTTATGTATACACCACGCCGTGATGACGTAATCACTTTTTCTATGTCAATGTCTATGTCTTGCTACTGAGAGCAGAAACAAGTGAGGCATTAGAGAGATTAAGTGTACAGTTTTAGTGGTAGTAGTTTCCTCCGAAAGCGGCGTATGGCTGCCTAAATGGCGGGGTAAAAACGGTCATACACGTAAAATTCCACTCGTGCAAAAACACGAGTGTACGTGGGAGTTTCAGCCCACGAACGCAGAAGAAGAAGAAGAAGAAGTGGTAGTAGTAGTGGTTAATTTAAGGAAAATCTATGTATCATTACGCATTCCGCTTACCATAACGAAACCGACAACGGCGTCTTGGCCCGTGCGTTTAGTTTCACTTTCGTTAACGTGATGGGAGGGAAGACAACTGTTGTAATAATTCGAAAGAGTAGCGTCCCATGTCTGGACTCTTCAGTTGGAAAAAGAAGAAAAGTCATACACGGAGCAGACGACACAGCCGAAAACAAGAACAAAAGAAACGATTATTGCAATGTTGTTTGTGTTGGATACATCTTAACTTATGTTTCTGTGATACATTTTAACCACTCAATTGTTGAATAGGCGCAAGCAGAACGTTCGACGTGTACAGAATCTTCAGAAAGTGAACTCGCTGGAAGAGAAGTGTTTGCGTGCATCTTTCTCTGTCTGCAGATTTACTCATTCCGATTCATTTCTTTGGCTGAGAATTGTGTGCATCAAACCTGGAATAAATCACCCATTAAACTGACATTTGTAGCATTAAGTGGTTTAGTAACATACTGGTTATAAAGAAATGTATGAATAAACATGCGTTCGCTGAGTTTTCACAGGGCTCGTTATTTCTGTCGATTTAACCACCGCTCGTTAGCAGATCAAAGGGAGCAAACGTAAACTTTGACCCCTAACCTTTGAACTGCGCACAAAACGCTGACGTCATCACATACAAAAGTACCGATAACCACTAACACTAACACTCACACTGTACAATTTACCAGTCTATTGTTTTGCAGCCAGTGGTTACATGAATCCAATTTGTAGAATAGTTGGGCAACTTTCTTTGTCTTTTATGCCACCTTGAAGCACTTCTAGATTACTGTATACATTACCTTTTCTTTTACAAAACAAGCGGGCGCGATAAAGTCGGGTTTAATTCGGGGGTTCAGTTATGTTTACTGTCAGTGTGTGTGTGTGTGTGTGTGTGTGTGTGTGTGTGTGTGTGTGTGTGTGTGTGTGTTTCTTTCTTTCTTTATTTGGTGTTTAACGTCGTTTTCAACCGTTCAAGGTTATATCACGACGGTGTGTGTGTGTGTGTGTGTGTGTGTGTGTGTGTGTGTGTGTGTGTGTGTGTGTGTGTGTGTGTGTGTGTGTTTTGGCCGTCTACTCGTGCACAAACTTGAACCTGCTTTTACACGTACAACAGCATTGCATCCGTAACCCGTTTAACACAGCACGCAAACTCAGTATACCCATGGAATATTTTCATTTATTGCTATCAATGCTGGTAATATATTCTTAAATTACACATTTCTACAACACTTTTTATGTACATTAATTTATCATAAACAACCCGCCCACCATCAGGGTTCACATGTATCTCTTTTGTCAAATTACACTTTTTTTTCTCTCAAAATACACAGTTCATTATTCAGGAAAAGCTTCACAATTTTCTCCTTTTCAAACTGTCCGTGCTTTCATTCATGTATTCACTTGCGTCATCAGTTCAAGCATTGCTTCAAGAAAATATTGATATATAAGTCCAACTTTAAGTAAAAAAAATCAACACAGATCATAAATATCACAGACTAGGCGTTTGCGTAGAATAATGATACATTCACCTCCAAAATATACACATACATTTGTCATCATCAGCACATCAGGTGAGAATACATATATTCATGGTTCGCCTTTAAAAAAAGTTCCATACTGAAGGCATATTAAAACTGTCATGGCTTTAAAAGAAACGAAAGCAATATTCCCTAAAAACAGAGGTATTGTATATGAACATTTCTAAATATCAAACAAACACCAAAAGGCTTGGTAGTATGCTAAGATCGTTTGTAAAACTCGTTCCAACTCATGAATGTGAAATCCTCTACTCAGCTAACCGTCTCCAGAATGTAAACATTTACAACTCGTGAACTTTTTGCCCGAGTAGATGATTTTGCAGTCTTGCATTTAATTTTAGAGTTTATGGGCGAAGTGGCGCAGTGGTAAGACGTTGGCCTCCTAATCGGGAGGTCGTGAGTTCGAATCCCGGTCGCTGCTGCCTGGTGGGTTAAGAGTGGAGATTTGTCCGATCTCCCAGGTCAACTTCTGTGCAGTCCTGCTAGTGACTTAACCCCCTTCGTGTGTACACGCAAGCACAAGACCAAGTGCGCACGGAAAAGATCCTGTAATCCATGTCGGAGTTCGGTGGATTATGGAAACACAAAAATACCCGGCATGCCTACCCAATTCAACGAAAGCGGAGTGAAGCTGACTATGCTCTCAGAGTATAGTGTGGGGAACCCAAATGGGCAAACGAGCTCACACGTCAGCAGAATGTCTGGAACGCTGAAGAAGAAGAAGAAGAGTTTATGGAACACAGTGGAGGAAAAAGAACAACCTTACAAGAAAAAAAAACACAGAGGACAAAAAGGAAATGGAAAGAAAGAAATTGTTCTCGGTTTCTGCATTCATCGAATGATACAAATCAAACAGTGTCAGAAAACAACGGCGTAAATAAACTTAAAAACTTAAATAAATATCACCAAATGTTTGTGACGCAGGTTACACAAACAAATCCCCCAAACAAAAACACGAAAAACAAAACCAAATTCGCCTTCCGGACAACGCAATTTGGCAAGCAGAAGCTCCATAACCTAAAACGAAAGGGTCATCTGCATAAACAAGAATTTATGTCACTAAAAGTTGAGACTTTGACACACAGATTTTAAATCCTTCCAAAGAATTTTTTTCAAATAGTAACACAAGACTCTGCATCTTTCCGACTTGCATCATTTGAAAGTGTGTTGATTAAGGTTAACTAGTCCGCATAAAAACCCTTCAAGAAAAGTTAGGCTGAAACGAAGTCTGACATCGAATTCAGTGAAAGCCAGTCAAGATTACATACAAACTATACAAACATACGTTCGCTTGAAACAAATTTTCAAAAGCTTCTTAAGAGTATTTTTTACGAACAAAACAGCACACATACACATAACCTCATATATTTCTCTTTTTGGCCACAAGAACTCTATAAATCAAACATCTTAATTCCATTTCGAAAGCATGCCAGTCCATGAAGGATTGAGAATCAGAGCAAAATTGTCATTCCTTTTAGTTTATTCCCCCTTCTCCTCACAAATCTTCGTTAAAGAGATTCCGCCCCCTCGCAATATTCCTTTTAACACAAATGGAAAAATGTGCCCGTGCATAACTTGAGCTGGATTTGCATGACGTTGATTGTCCCTGGTCTGTTGGGATTACAGTCCCTGTCCATCCCCCGCTAACAATTATGATCATAGCCACAGTCCAGGAATTGACATGGAATAAGAGCATCTTATTCTTTGTTCCTTTTTGTTAGGCGAGGAGCATCCTTCTTCATTAGTCTGTTGTGTGTAAAGAAGTCAAACAATCAACATAATTCCAGCAATTTTTCTTTACCTCAATTCAAAATTAATTATGCAAATGATATCTACCAATCCAAATGTTGGCAACAAAAGTCAACTTATTTATATAGGTTACTATTTCAGTGGGATATTTTCACTCGGTGGAAATTCTGCCGTCAAACCTTTGTTCTATTTACTCTGACGTTCAACCAAATACTATGTGGCAGTTACAGAAAAGGCAAAGAATATGGGCGAAAGCAGCCTGCATGCAACTGAGGTAAAAACAAAAACAGGAGCATCATTTTACTTGGACACATACCAAAACTAAACATCAATGACTGCTTTCTGTTCAGAGTACACCTTTTGCTGTGACCGCAACACGGTGGCCTAGTGCTAAGGCGTCCGCCCAGTGATCGGGAGGTCGTGGGTTCGAACCCCGGCCGGGTCATACCTAAGACTTTAAAATTGGCAATCTAGTGGCTGCTCCGCCTGGTGTCTGGCATTATGGGGTTAATTAGTGCTAGGACTGGTTGGTCCGGTGTCAGAATAATGTGACTGGGTGAGACATGAAGCCTGTGCTGCGACTTCTGTCTTGTGTGTGGCGCACGTTAAATGTCAAAGCATCACCGCCCTGATATCACCCTTCGTGGTGGACTGGGCGTTAAGCAAACAAACAAACAAACAAACTTTTTGCTGAATGTATTTAGCAGGTGTCACTTAGAAAATGAGTTCAACTAAAAGTGTCCACACTTTACAAGAAGCAGTCGGGCTGTTGATGGTTGATATGTGTTTGAGTTGAAACCTCCTTTCTTTCTTTATTTGGTGTTTAACGTCGTTTTCAACCGTTCAAGGTTATATCGCGACGGAGAAAGGGGGGAGATGGGATAGAGCCACTTGTTAATTGTTTCTTGTTCACAAAAGCACTAATCAAAAATTTGCTCCAGGGTCTTGCAACGTAGTACAATGTATTACCTTACTGGGAGAACGCAAGTTTCCAGTACAAAGGACTTCTTACATACTGCTTGACTAAAATCTTTACAAACATTGACTATATTCTATACAAGAAACACTTAACAAGGGTAAAAGAAGAAACAGAATCCGTTAGTTGCCTCTTACAACATGCTGGGGAGCATCGGGTAAATTCTTTCTCGTCCCAACCAATATGGGACTCCCCCTAACCCGCGGGGGGTTGAAACCTCCTCTTATATCCCTTGTACAAGTCTCAACAGCTACATATCTGTGATGGTGAAACAATGGCTCACACAAGAAAGATCGTACCATTAAACTGACGGGCTTGCCAGTTATCGATTCTCACACGCTGTGATGTTACACACTGGGGGACAATAAAAGCCGAGAAGATTTGCTTCAAAAACAAGTGAATAATTTCAAAGCATTGAAAGAAAAAAAAACCGGCACATCGCCTGCATCGAAGCGAGATTAAATGTGCAAGCTTTTGATCCCATAAAAAAAAATAGAAACTAAAAACACTGAGATTATGTAAGCCTACATCATACTCTTAGTGCATCTGTACGATGTTTACTACCCAAAAACGTACCTCATAAATTCGTGTTAATTTTAGGAGGAAACGCACTCAAATTGATTTTGTATGCCCAGTTTAACAACAGTTGCAAACTTCGTCTAAGCTTTTTTTGTCTTTTCCTGGAAACTCCCAAAACAGGAAATGGAATGTGCCAGTTTAGCTTTTTTGTACAACACATGTTCACAATCTGATTTTCATTAAACAAAAAATCGTCGTCAAGTAAAAATAAGAAGTTGAACAAGAGGAATAACAAATGAACGGAAGAGTTTTCCATTTTAGAATTAGTTTCTAACATAGCTATAATCGATTGAAGTTTCCCTGATAACTATTACTCACATTGTCTCCCCCATTCCAAAAACAAAACAGACACCTAGATCATGAAACTCGATCCCCCCCCCTCCCCCTCTCCTTTCCCTCCAGAGAACACATATTGATTTGAAAACAAACACATGCGATTGATGTCAAAGCTGATAAGGCCATATGCCTTTAGTTTTCATTATATAACATATATCACATTCTCTAGCAAAGGATGAAACAGGGGAAAAAACATTGAATCTAAACAATTAATCTTAAAGATTACACACAACTGACCAACATACAAGGAAAACACGAACAAGCTAGAACACTTCAGCAAGAGCAATACATCAAAGTAAGAACCACACGTACGCTCTGTATACCCACATCACAAATCTCCCCTATTACTTACAATAACTGCTCCCTGATAAGAAGAGAACAAAAGCAAGTTTTATGAGCTTCTACTGCATATTGACACGCACAATGAAACACATCTGGTGATCTTGTTTCCTGATATTTAACTGCTACAGATCAAAAAGTAAAAAAGTGAATGATCAAACCATGTGGAGTAACTTCTGGCAAGAAATTGCGTACTGCAAACACCTTTTTCTGTGATGAGGAGTGGTCTTTCCTGTGTGCATACATCTGCATGTGCTTGAATTTGTTCTTTTGAGTGCATGGAATATTCACTAACGAAATCAAAATTCAAGTGGTTTTTTTCTGATAGCAATTATAAATAAGTACGGTTTCTGGTTTGCTCATGTGTATGCACTTTTTTTTTTTTTTTCGGGCGGGGATGTAGCTCAGTCGGTAGCGCGCTGGATTTGTATCCCGTTGGCCGCTGTCAGCGTGAGTTCGTCCCCACGTTCGGCGAGAGATTTATTTCTCAGAATCAACTTTGTGTGCAGACTCTCCTCGGTGTCCGAACACCCCCGTGTGTACACGCAAGCACAAGACCAAGTGCGCACGAAAAAGATCCTGTAATCCATGTCAGAGTTCGGTGGGTTATAGAAACACAAAAATACCCAGCATGCTTCCTCCGAAAACGGCGTATGGCTGCCTAAATGGCGGGGTAAAAAACGGTCATACACGTAAAATTCCACTCGTGCATAAAACACGAGTGTACGTGGGAGTTTCCGCCCACGAACGCAGAAGAAGAAGAAGAAGAAGTATGCACTTTTCAATAATACAAGTTTAAAGCTATAATTATTTGTTCTGCCAGACAATTTCTTAATGGATTCATGAACAATAAGTCACGTGATACGATACTAATAATAATAATAATAAAGTGTATTTATAGTGCGCCTATCCCTTACAAAAAACAAAAATATTTGGCTCTAAGCGCATTACAACATGTGTAGAGACTTGGTACAATCAAGTCTGACAAATACAATAACACAATATACAGTCGGTCTCTTAGGTAAAACTGGGAAAAGCAGCTTCGACATTTAAACACTGCAACTAAAAAATCCTGATGTCCCCATTATTTCTTTGACTGAAAATACCATGACGTTTCTACAGCGAGAGACATGTCATATAGCCTAAGTATCATAGTTCTGTTGACAAGAGTATAATATGTGTCAACCTATAAAGCGAGCTCAATTTTCGTCATGGCCTAGTCAAAGTCATGCATTTAAATATCATTGGCCAGTTTTTCTAGTCTCTCCAAGTCCCAATCATTCAAAATACCTTCAGTCTACGACTCTGATTGTGTTAGACATCTCGCATCAATAAAATAGTTCTGTCGACTAATGAGCATTGTGTTTTCTTACAACAGGGTTTGTATTGTTCTCTTTAGCTCTTTCATACATGAAAATACAAGTTGTGACCCTCCACCACGTAATGAGTCGCATGTCATCTTTGCATGATTTTTATATTGTTAAATTTTCCTAAAGAGTGTTTTGTGCTATATCCAGTGGTAAAAACCGTTTTAGAAAAGAGCGAACACTTTTCGAGTTATAAGCCTGTGACTAAGGTGACCCTCACACTTTTACCACAGGTCCCCCCGGACTTATATTAAGCCTAGCGCAGAACCGCGCGAGGTGACATGCGACTCATTTCGTGGTGGAGGGTCACATTTGTGACCTTTGTCCTCTATCCCCAAGCCCCAACCATTGATTCAATAACACTTTCGCCAAGTATTCTTTTCGTCCCGCAAGAGATAAAGCAATCGATCCTTCTTTTTACTGAAAAAAAGGCAGACAACGCTTCAAATCATAAGTTGTGCGTTAGCATCGAAAAGCAAAGGATCTTACAGTATTGGCCGGCAATCAGAATTTAACCAAAGACATAAAAGCATCATCGCAATTAATAGTAGAATGGCAACATGTGTAATTGTATTCATAAACAATAACAAAGAAATAGTCATATCTTAAATGCATCAAGGCAAACATTCATTCAACATCTGAACATAAAAACAACATAAACTCCACAGAAACCATATTTGTCTTTGGGGAGTTCAGTAAAGGGAGCCACTCAACATAACAATAATTCATAATTAAAGATAGTATATTCTTCTTTGGCTATGTACATTTCCATTTTACATTTTGTTTGGAATCACAACATCGTATAATTGGCATTTGGCGTGGAAGTGTCTTTTGTCTCAGAATTTGGTCCATGATATTTTGGCCTCCGAAAGTCAGAGCTTAGCTTCCTTTCGAAACAGAATACATTTTGTGTTCGTTGATATGTTTATGATCTCGATCTCTCTCTCTCTCTCTCTCTCTCTCTCTCTCTCTCTCTCTCTCTCTCTCTCTCTCTCTCTCTCTCTGTCTCTCTCTCTCTCTCTCTCTTTGTCTTTCTCTCTGTCTCTCTGTCTCTCTCCATCTTTGTCTCTGTCTTTAACACGGACACACAGTCACTCACAACACATGCATTACTTCTTTGTGAAATCCATTCTCCAGAACACAACACATGTCGATCAGGGTTGCATGGTCACAAAGTACTTGCATGTCATACATCTTAGTTAGCTTGTCTTAGATGTCACACATCTTAGATAGCTTGTCTAAGATGACACAAATCTTAGATAGCTTGTCTAAGATGACACAAATCTTAGATAGCTTGTCTAAGATGACACAAATATTATATAGCTTGTCTAAGATGACACAAATCTTAGATAGCTTGTCTAAGATGACACAAATCTTATGTAGCTTTCTAAGATGACACAAATCTTAGATAGCTTGTCTAAGATGACACAAATATTATATAGCTTGTCTAAGATGACACAAATCTTAGATAGCTTGTCTAAGATGACACAAATCTTATGTAGCTTTCTAAGATGACACAAATCTTAGATAGCTTGTCTAAGATGTCACAAATCTTATATAACTTGTCTTAGATTTAGCACTGAATGTCCCAAACTCCGCTGTCGCAGTTAGTCACACAATCAACACGCCTCGTCGGAAATATGGGACAACTACCCAGCACTGCGTTTACTCAGCGACACAACGAACCACAGTCCTGTTGATTGCAGACTGCTTAGTTCAGCTCATCCCTCATTGTTGCATAACATTTCGTCGAAGCGATCAGGACAGTCCGGGTAACCGTTACAGAAGTCGCTCTCCGGAAGGCACATTCCACTTCTGCAGGCTCTTTGGCCGCTGGGGCAACCTATATGCAATCGAAAAACAAAATGCTGGTCAACATAAACTGTATACACATGTTTGGGGAAAGAAGTGCCCCTAGAAAGGCATATTTTCATAAAAAATATAAAAATCGCGAATACAAACATATGGCATGCCATTTATATCATTATGGGTAGTGAGGGCGCAATCATATAATACACAGACAGACAGACAGACAGACAGACAGACAGTCATTTAGAGAGGCGGACAGCCCGCCGGTCAGACAGAATAACAGGCAGACAGAGAGACAGGCAGGCAGACAGGTAGACAGGCAGACAGACAGAGAGACAGGCAGGCAGACAGGTAGACAGGCAGACAGACAGGCAGACAGACGGACAAATATATTCTTACACACAGCCAAACAGATTCTTGTGATTAACAACCATCCAGTACGATGGCAAGAAAAAGAGAACCAGTTACAGAAATCTGCGAGTAGAACACAGTTAGAGAGAGAGATGGATGGATGGATGGATGGATTGTTTAATTGTATAACCAGTGGATTGGATTTTACAATGGTAAAAAAAAGAAAATATACAAAACCAGCATTTCACGTAATCAAATCAAAAGTATATACATGATATTACACTGACGTGGGAGAGAGAGACAGACAGAGAGAGAGACAGACAGACAGAGAGAGAGAGAGACAGAGAGACAAGGATACAGAGACAGAGAAAGAGTAAGAATGACAAAGAGCCATAAAATAAAATAAAGCAGACAGAAACAGACAGGAAAAAACCCCAAACAAACACTCATGTTGCCAAAAAACATAACACAAACAAGAGCAAAACAACCGGACATGCCTTCCCTTTTTAGAAAAACAAGAAGGCAAAAGACCGGAAGGCTTGGCACAGAAACATACTTCAACATCCATCCCCCAAAGGGAATGACAAAATGTCAACTCAAGCGTAATGTAAATTACAACGACAACGACATTACAGCAAACTGACCCGAGGGGGGCGTTGGTGTTGGTTCCGGCGGGCCCGTGGCAGCACCCATACTAAGCCTTGACTCTGCAATGTCAAAACCATCATGAAGAGAGATCTGAGAAACAAAGGGACGTAATCGCTCTACATTTAGCCGACAGGAGTTAGTGAAAGTCATGCGCAACCAACGTTCTGGCACGTGGGAGATTACACTGAGGTGAACTAGCGCTTTTCATCCTCATTCTATTTTTATCATTCTATTTTTAAGAATAAAGAACGAATAATAAAGATAGAAGATCATTAAGATTGATGTCTACGTGATGTGCTGCATTGAGAAATCGTGAAGCTGAGAAGTCAAACATTTGGTTAAAATAACAAACAAAGGATCTGTAAAATGGATGACTAACAAGAACAAGAACAAATGTTTATTGTCCTCAAACCAAAAAGGTTATTGACACATTGCTATGAATTCTAAAGCATTCTGCGACAAACCTTCCGAGACATATTTGAACATCTTTGTCCATAAATATTTCACTTGGTTTATAATTAATATAATCTACATCAATATTAGTTACGTCTTTTTTAAATTTTTCTCTACTTTCATGGAATTTTACGCATTCATCCAGAAGATGATATTCATCTTCAACAATGTTACATACCATACACAAACGATTTTCTCTTTGGATGTTATGATGTCTTCCAGTTTCTATTTTTAGATTGTGACTACTGGTTCTTAATCGACTTAAAGCTGTCCTGTGATTTCGATTTTCTATCATTGTCAGATATGACTGAATTTCATATGTATCACATATATTTGAATAGAATCTTAATCTTGCACTTCCTTTTGATTTAGCTTTATTCCAAAAACGTATGTATTCACTTTGTAATTTCATTTGTATGGCAAATTGTAACTTTCTCGTATCAAAAGTAGATTGATTTTGCCAAACATGATTAAAGCCAAGTCTTGAAAGTGAACTTTTAATGAATATGAGCCAAGAATCTTCTTTAGGGTTATCAAACATGTCATCATATACTTGATGAACAAATGAATCTCGTTTAGATTGTAAAATATGAGTCCAATAAGAAATGGTTTGTGTTAACATTCTTAGTGCTAATGGGAATCTACCTAATTCTAACTACGAGCGGTGTTTTGTTGTGCTCCATGAAAAATTCCCAACCTTCATGATAGCGTTACGTACTCGAATTTTGACTCTACAAAAACAAACAAAAAACGTCAAACAAAATAAACAAACAAAAAACACCCACCACCCCCGAAAAAAAACCACACACACAAAAACAAACCTATTAAAGTGTTCCCATAGTAAACAGAAGAAAACAAACGCTCCATAACACCGAACAGTCCCTCGGGGAGGACCACCTGCGATGTCCCCCACTTCATGCATGGCCTCCCACCACAGTCTGCTAATTGCCCTGAACTCTACATGCTCCACACACCACAGAGAAACCTCCAAACCGGCTTCCGCATTTTCATGTGAATGTGTGTGTATATATATATATATATGTGTGTGTGTGTGTGTGTGTGTGTGTGTGTGTGTGTGTGTGTGTGTGTGTGTGTGTGTGTGTGTGTGACTGACTGACTGACTGACTGTGTGTGTGTGTGTGTGTGTGTGTGCCAGTGTGTGTGTGTCTGTCTGTCTGTCTGACTGTGTGTCTCTCTCTCTCTCTTTCTCTTTCTCTCTCACTCTCTCTCTCTCTCACTCTCTCTCTTTCTATCTCTCTCTCACTCTCTCTCTCTCTCACTCTCTCTCTCTCTCTCTCTCTCTCTCTCTCTCACCCTTCTCCTTCAATATCTTCCACACCCTCCACCCTCCCTCACTCCCTCCGACACCCGTCTGCCTTGACTCACCTTTGTAAAACATATCACAGGTGGTCTGCAAGACTTTGACATCATCCACAGCCAAGTCTGCCCTCTGGGCCTCCCCTCTCATGGCCACGAAAGCGACGGTCAAATTGCTGCTTTGCGGAAGAGCAACACAAGCGCTTCGCCAGGTATTGTTTCTATCCACGATGATAAACCACGGTCCGCTTTCAGTGTTTCTCTCGTGATCTCTCGTCAGCAGGCCGAGACTTCCCGTGATCCAGAACTGCGAGAACATGCTGTAGGCGAAGTAGTAGAAGACCAGGACTTCATTTCCGGTGGAAGAGAAGGGAGGCGACTCTAAGGCGACGTACTGATAAGGGTGGCCGTTTTCCCCGTTGGCGAAGGCCCAGTGACCTGAGATGAGAAAGGATGGTATTAGATGAGTTCTGTTCTTACATTGGCTTAGGGGAACCAATGTGTTTCAGATCATTAGGAAAAGAAGAAGAAAATATGAAAACAAATGGGGGAAATAACCCCATGGATAAAACGAAAAGTAAGGAAGAAAGGCTGGCATAAATCTGCCAGAAATTAAACCCATCACAACATTGAACCAACGACGATTACTAACAAAGAAAAGTTAAGAACAATCGTACGTTCATAGCACCATTAATGTAGTCACAAAAACTGCAAAAAGAGATATATACAAAAAGAAAGAAACAAAAGGAGGAGAAGACAATTTTTACACTTACAATTATGCACCGAGGTCAAGACAGAACGAATCACTTACATCTAAGACTCGTTACCCCCAAAATCAAAGAAATAATTTGGTCAAGATTACTTTTTTTCTCAAAATGTTGCCAACAATACAAACGTTTCACAATTAAGTTTCTTGTTTCTGTGCAACATGTATTTATAACAGTTCACATCCACATGTCATAACGAACCCAAAGCCTTTTGGCATTAGCCTGAACATGACATTAAACAACAATGATCCACAAACAGACAGGCTGACAAAGTTCAGAAATCCACAATCAGCAAATAGGACATGTGTGTGAATGGAAAGCCTAGTTTTTTGTTTGTTTAACTTCTGATTGACTTGGGGTGTTTTTTTTCTCAAAAATTAAACTTTCTACTAACAAACAATTCTTGTTTTCGCCTTTTAAAACAACATATTAATGAACGCGACAAACACGACAGTAACAACCCGCATATTTACCCGATCCGTTGCCAAAGGTATGGTCATCCATTGGTCCTGTTCCTACGTTGATGGGCTCCCGTGAAGGTGTAGTTTGTTCACGTGTCCAGATGTAAGGGACGCTCTCACTGCGAGTACCATTGTCGGTATATCCGCACATGAAGGGGTGCTCAAAGTCGCAGTCCACTGTCCGGAGAGAATCTGAAAACAGAATAGGGATGTGTTAGATTTAAAGATAATTAGCAGTTACTAGGTGGCTACATGTAATAGCTGTGTATACCTTTGTCTCTGTTCTATCATATGTCTGTCTGTCTGTCTGTCTGTCTGTCTGTCTGTCTGTCTCTCTCTCTCTCTGTCTCACTCTCTCTCTCTATGATTCTATCTCTCTATGTCTGTCTGTTTCTCACTCGCTGTCTGTCTATCTGTCTGTCTGTCTCCCTCTCTCTTTCTCTATCTCTCTTTCTCTCTCTCTCTCTATCTTTCTCTCTCTCTCTCCCTCTCTCTCTCTCTCTCACTCTCTCTCTCTCTCTCTCTCTCTCTCTCTCTCTCTCTCTCTCTCTCTCTCTCTCTCTCTCTCTCCCTCTCCCTCTCTTTCTTTCTGGACACGTTATCACAGCCCTCCCTATTTTACAGCACAAAACAATCACACCCGCTCTCAACGCTGAAAGCAAATCAACAGCAAAAACACAAACAGCAACAATCTCTCGCCCCCTCCAAAATCACCCTGCACAGTAAAAAAAAAAGGCTCATACAATTAGCCCTCCGAAGAAGCTATCAGATCACAAACATGACACCGTAAAAAGCAGGAGATTGGAGCCATCGCGATCCAATATTGTTAACGACTCTCGAGGCCCTCCTCCCCTCCCCCCCCCCCCCCCAAAAAAAAAAAGTTGCCATTGAGCTTCATTCTCTCCAGAACCATTTTAGAGCTTACCATACTTTCCACGAATTTGTATTGAGGTTCAGGATTGTGACTGAATGTCAAATGTTGGCAGGTTTAAAAGATATTTTTCAACTCAAAATTAAAATCAAGTGGTAACTTGTTGCCTCTGTTTTCTGTTCAGATGTATTCAGCATTTAATAAAAAAAATTGTATGCAACTGTTTTGCAGTTGAAGAAAACAACAACAACAACAACAACAACAACAACAACAACAACAACAACAACAACATAACAGACAACGATATTAACAACAAAAGTAGAATAACATATTTAATATGCAATGAACAGATTTGTAAACGATATCGCAAATGACATTCAGATCGTTTCCACTAAGTGTGATTTTGCAATCTTGTGCAATTATTTCTTTAAATATTTATCAATACGCACCTGAGTGAATTTGCCACTGGCCATGAGTGTCTCGTTTCTGTGTCAGGATTTTACACTATGTATCACAGTTAGCTCTAACATTGATTGAACAGAATGTTCAACACTTTCACACTTTACTATATTCTGCCATCATCATTTTCAGCGGCAGAATCGTCATCGTCATCATGATCATCACCATGATCATGATCCTCCTCCTTATCATCATCATCATCATCATCATCATCATCATCATCATCATCATCATCATCATCTGTTACTCACCACATTCGCTTCCTTCATCGCTTGCATCCGGGCAATCAGTCACGTGGTCACACGTTTTCTCCTTTGCAATGCACGGGCCATCCGGGCATTTGTACTGTTGGTCGTTACACACTGCAAGAAATAACAGATCAACGTGTGAAAATAT
The DNA here is from genome assembly GCF_037325665.1 of Littorina saxatilis. Lineage (NCBI taxonomy): Eukaryota > Metazoa > Mollusca > Gastropoda > Littorinimorpha > Littorinidae > Littorina > Littorina saxatilis. Next base: position 43,155 of record NW_027128674.1, read on the forward strand.
GTCATAAAGATCGTCTTAATGTTGCTTTTGTTCAAATTGTTTGCATTCACGACAGTTACTGATATGTTCCACGGCGAATGTCGCATCATATCGGGAATAATAATTATATAAACAAATAAACAAGTCGCGTAAGGCGAAATTACTACATTTAGTCAAGCTGTGGAACTCACAGAATAAAACTGAACGCACTGCATTTTTTCACAATGACCGTAGTCCGCCGCTAGTGCAAAAGGCAGTGAAAGTGACGAGCCTGTTTAGCGCGGTAGCGGTTGCACTGTGCTGCATAGCACGCTTTACTGTACCTCTCTTCGTTTTAACTTTCTGAGGGTGTTTTTAATCCAAACATATCATATCTATATGTTTTTGGAATCAGGAACCGACAAGGAATAAGATGAAATTGTTTTTAAAACGATTTCGGAAATTTAATTTTAATCATAATTTTTATATTTTTAATTTTCAGAGCTTGTTTTTAATCCGAATATAACATATTTATATGTTTTTGGAATCATAACATGAGAAAGAATATAATAAAAGTAATTGTGGATCATTTTATAAAAAAATAATTTTAATTACCATTTTCAGATTTTTAATGACAAAAGTCATTAATTAATTTGTAAGCCTCCATGCTGAAATGCAATACCGAAGTCCGGCCTTCGTCGAAGATTGCTTGGCCAAAATTTCAATCAATTTGATTGAAAAATGAAGGTGTGACAATGCCGCCTCAACTTTTACAAAAAGCCGGATATGACGTCATAAAAGACATTTATCGAAAAAAAGAAAAACAGGTCTGGGGATATCGAACCCAGGAACTCTCATGTAAAATGTCATAAAGATCGGTCAAGTAGTTTATTCTGAATCGCTCTACACACACACGCACGCACAGACACACAGACACAGACACAGACACACACACACACACACACACACACACACACACACACACACACACACACCACGACCCTCGTCTCGATTCCCCCTCCATGTTAAAACATTTAGTCAAAACTTGACCTAATGTAAAAACAATAAAAGAAAATACAATTGGAAGAGCTAACATTTTCCATTTGTTAAAAGTGGTCTGATTGTCCCACGTTCGTTTAGGTTTGTGCTGTGTATGGTATAGCTAATGTAACTGAAACAATCGATACAACAGATGACTAAAATATCTACCAGAACTCACGCTTTTATGCCATATTTCATGAGCGTCTACAGACACTATAGTGTCATACAAAAAGATGACTAAAATATCTGCCAGAATTCACGCATTTATGCCATTTTTATGAGCGCCTGCAGATACTATAATAGTATCATATGCTCCATCTAATGTCAGACTAGCTCCGTGCTTTTGCTAATTCTGAATGCTGGCAGAATAGTTAGGAAACCCATTTAAAACAAACCGGACACAGTCTACATACATGTTCCCAATCTTCTCCTGTTAAAAACATTGTTCCCACACACACACACACACACGCGCGCACACGCACGCACACACACGCACGCACGCACACGCACACACACACACACACACACTCCCTCACACACACACACACACACACACACACACACACACACACACACACACACACACACACACACACACACACTTACCGCAATTGACTTCATCGGCTGCATCCAAACAATCGATGTGGCTGTCACAGAATCGTGAATCATCCAAACAGTAGGCTTCGGTGGAGCAGACGGTTTGACCCGCCGGGCAAGCTTAAAAGAAGAAAAAAGTGAGACTGGTTTTTAATCAGGAAAAATACTTTGCAACGTAACACATTTTTAACGTTTATATAAAAAAACAAGAAGAGCAAACGCTCGATCGAGTCACTTTCGCAGTTCTGAATATTATATGAGGCATCAGATGGACAAAAAGCTACAGATGTAAATAATTTGATGTAAAGAATAATCCTATAAAGTTTGAATCAAATCCGATGAATAGTTTCAGAGATATGATATTTCAACTAACAGACTAACACTGACCGATTACATAGAGTCACTTTTTCTCAAGTGACTCAACAAAAAAAAATAATAAAAATAAAAAATAATAAAAAAAAAAATTTAAAAAAGGTCAAAGGTCAACAAAACCATCGTTAAAGTGTAGAGGTCATTGGAGGTCACGACTAAACAAAATATGAGCCCGATCGCTTTGATAGTTTCCGAGAAAAGTCCAACGTTAAGGTGGTGTCTACGGACGGCCGGCCGGCCGGACAGACTAACACTGACCGATTACATAGAGTCACTTTTTCTCAAGTGACTCAAAAACAAAGATTACACTTTAAAATGGTAAAGTATTTCTAAGAAGTACACTCGAAATTGAAGGTATACGGACTCATTTAGGGGGAATAAACTGTCTCATTTTGCTTCTGTCTCTTTCCCTCTCTCTATTTGTTTCATGTGTACAGAGAGAAACAAACTTCGTCACAAAACAAACAACATAAAAACAAATTTAAACACAGCCTACCAATCAACCATCCAACCAACTAAACGACGAACCAACCAACCAACCAACCAACCAACCAGCCAGCCAACCAACACAAACAAACAAAGAAACAAAGTAACGTAACAAAACAACACTAAATCATCGTTGCAAAACACGTTACTCACTCAAAACTGGACACACTCCAGGTATGATGGTGATGTCGTCAAGGGAAACCATGGGGTGAATGACGCTACGGTTCAGTTCACGACCCACGACCTCGTAATACAAATGACCTTCAACTTTGGCCGGAAGTGACGCGTGCGTTTTGCTCCAGCCGGAAGTCTGTCGGTTTTCGAAGCTCAATATCACTTCCGCGTTGTCTGCGTAGTTACGGCCTTCTTTTGGTATGAAGAGAACCTGTTACAAACGACAAACAACAAACATATTAACACACGACAGGCTTCAGCCTGGGACAAAAGGAGTATAGACCATTTGACCCACTCCACCAAATACTGATGGGACAAATTGTGTGTTTGTTAGTTTGTTCATTTGTGTGTTTCTTCATCTGTTTATTCGTCTATTTGCTTGTTTGTTGTCATGTCTGTCTGCCTGTTCGTCTATCTGTTTGTTGTCATGTCTGTCTGCCTGTTCGTCTATCTGTTTGTTGTCATGTCTGTCTGCCTGTTTGTTGTCATGTCTGTCTGCCTGTTTGTCTATCTGTTTGTTGTCATGTCTGTCTGCCTGTTTGTTGTCATGTCTGTCTGCCTGTTCGTCTATCTGTTTGTTGTCATGTCTGTCTGCCTGTTTGTTGTCATGTCTGTCTGCCTGTCTGTCTGCCTGTTTGTTGTCATGTCTGTCTGCCTGTTTGTCTATCTGTTTGTTGTCATGTCTGTCTGCCTGTTCGTCTATCTGTTTGCTTTGTTTGTTTGTATATAACTTTATCACTGATGCATTATAATGTTTGTGTTTTAGATGTAACACTAGGCTGTACCTCTATCCTGATGCATTACAGATCAGTCAGTCAGTCAGTCAGTCAGTCAGTCAGTCAGTCAGTCAGTCAGTCCGTCCGTCCGTCCGTCAGTCAGTCAGTCTCTCTCTCTCTCTCTCTCTCTCTCTCTCTCTCTCTCTCTCTCTCTCTCTCTCTCTCTCTCTCTCTCTCTCTCTCTCTCTCTCTCTCTCTCTCTCTCTCTCTCTCTCTCTCCGACAATGAACACTATGTGTTGTATTTTCCCTCATGGGCGAGAGCTGATTGTAAAAAGGCATGTATTGCTTATACCATTACGCTCGTAAATAAATCTCATCTCATCTTATATTATCTCATCTTATCCCTTTCTCTCTCTTACTCTCTCTTGCACACAGACGCACTACACAGCGACTCCACCCTTGGGTTGTACACTCCCCCTCCTACATACACTATCAAATTTCAATCTGTAACTCAACCAAGTTTCAAGTTTCAAGTTTATTGGTCCATAACCCATGGGGGCATTTTGAACAATAAATACAATCAATACAATCATGATATATGCTCATATAATAAATAAAACTAAAAAAATTAAAAATAAAAAATAAAATTATGAAAAACTGTTACAAATTCTATTAGTAAAGTCCAAAATATTCTTTAGCAATTTCTTTTTCTTAGTAGCAAACAACTTTTTAAATTTAAGTGCATTAGGTTTTTTCCAATAGTAAGGTGGTAACAACTCAGCTCTTTCTTCTTTGAAAAAATCACAGACAAATAAATAATGGAATTCATCACCTATGTCATGCGATACACATTTGGTGCAAGTTCTTTCTGACCTCGGGATGTTAAGATAACGTTCTTTCTGCACAGGTAAATTGTTATTTAATGTTCTAAACTTCATCATTGAAACACATTGCTGATATGGCAGGGTTGTGACCTCAATAGTGTAAACTGCACAAAACAGAATGGACGCTGAATCGGCCTCGTAGGATCCCCTGGATTCTTGAGACAAGAAACAGCAACGAATCTGTTTAGAAATGATGTCATGCTATATGCTAATTATATCTACCAATCATGTTGGTTACAAAGACAAGACAAGACAAGACAAATTCTTTATTTACGAGGGTAGTGGCACAAGCAAACAGGTGCTTTCTTACATCCAGCCCTCGCCCATGGGAGGGTTTAATCTAATGATAATACGTTTAAAAAATGTTGGAATATCAATTAAAGAAGTAATAAAAACAAACAATGAACAAGCAAACGATTAACAGACTAAAAAAACAAACAAAAATATACATACAAGCGAACATGACATATTATTGTCAAAGGCATAATGAAAACTGTATCAATCAAGCAAAAACGTGTGCAACTTCGAGGAAAGAAAAATTCTGTGAACTGAGGAATCAATGGAACAACTACGTTGCAAATAATAACAATGTAGCATCGTTACATAAGTCATGTTATGAAATTAATTAGGTACATGTATCTACTGAAACGTGTAAAAGGTAAAAATAAGGCATCAACAATATAAACATGTTCAGGCTAAGTGAGAACAAATGTGCCATGTATAAGGAATGAGAAATATCTGTCTTTAAAAGTCTTGGCATTGACGGAATGTCTGATACCGCTTGGAAGTGAATTCCAAAGATTAGTCCCCGAAAAGAGTAGGCTGGACTTAAAAAGATCTATACGAGGCCGAGGAGCATACATTTTTGAAGGGTCTCTTAAATTGTGGGAAGTGAATTGAGAAGAAAGAGGTGCAGGCGCTCTTCCAATTATGAGTTTATGCATCAAAACGCCTTTATTGTACATGAGTCTTGATTTAGGAGGAAGGATGTTTAGAAGTTTATAGTCTTCGTTGGAAACCGAGACTTGTAATAAAATAACTTTGATTGCTCTTTTATGTATACTAAATAAAGGTTTCAGAGTTTTTGCACTCGCACAATCCCAAAGTGTTGACGCATAATCAATGATTGATTGAATGTGAGCGTTAAAGAAAAGTTGCCTGGCATGCCTGTTCAAGAAGTGTTTTATTCTGGACAACAAGTAAAGCCTCTTGGAAAGTACTTTACATACTCCTGTAACGTGATCAGTCCATGATAAATTATTATCAAGAATAACACCTAGAACTTTGTGTTTATTAACTTCTTCAACAATGTGATTATCAATCGTTAAAGGTGGAAGTTTAGATTTTAAGTTTTGGCGTTTTTGTCTGGTGGTAATAAGCATGCTTTTTGTTTTGTCTGGATTAAGAGCCATGTGGTTTAATTCGGTCCACGCTAAAAGCTCGTTTACACTTTCTTGAAGTTGTTTTGACAATACCTTCACATTTGAGTGGGAAGTGTGAATAGTGGTATCATCAGCGAAGAGTTCACAGTTACTGCTTATGTGTAGGGGAAGGTCATTAATGTAAATGGTGAAGAGAAGAGGGCCGAGTACAGATCCCTGAGGAATGCCGTAACCTATCGACTGCATGCTAGACATAGAGCCGTTGGCGCACACAGCTTGTACTCGATCAGAAAGAAAAGACTTGATTAACGATATTGTATTATTTCTAAGGCCGTACAGTGCGAGTTTCCTAAGAAGTAGGTCATGATGAATCACATCAAATGCTTTAGCAAAGTCAACGAAGAGAGCAGCACATAATTTATCTTCGTTAATCTTGCTCAACCACTGATCAACTAGAGAAACAAGTGCTGTGTGGCATGAATGATGAGTTCTGAACCCCGACTGATTTGGGTGAAATAAAGCATTTTCGTTAAAATGTGACATAATAAACTTGTTAATATGTTGTTCGAACGGCTTTGATAAAACCGATAAAATAGATATTGGCCTGTAATTGGAGGGTTCTGTTTTATCCCCTGACTTAAATAGTGGAATAACTTTAGCCTGCTTTAACACAACTGGAAAATAACACTTATCTATACAGAGATTATACAGGTACGTTAAAGAATCAGCAAGTACAGGGGCTGCTAATTTAAGAATCTTCCCGTCCAGACCATCAATTCCACGGGTTCCTGTTTGCTTGAGGTGCATGAGTGCATTACATACTTCTGTTACAGTAATAAATGGAATGTTTGATTGCGACATTATATTTTTAGATTCACAAAAATCTGTTAGAATCTTCAAATCATTTAAATGAGTTTTGTCTTCGGGAACGACTTTCTCAGCTATGTTAGAAAAATGTTTATTCAGTTCCTCGGAGGATATGTCTTTAACGACAGAGCATTTGGATGTTGATTGTTTATTTGTTAACTCATTTATTGCCTTCCACATGGACTTAGAATTTTGTTTTGATGATGTAAGTTCCTGAAAATACTTTTTCTTTTTCCATCGCTTCATAGATGTAACTTTGTTTCTCTGATCTCTATACTCATTTTCCAGCCCTCTTTTTTTCAAAATATCGCGATAATCCGCTGCCTCTTGCAACTCTTGATCAAACCATTTTGGTTTCAATTGATGCTTAACCCTCTGGGTTTTCAATGGAGCGTGTTTATTATAAACCTTTAAAAAAGCATCATGCCAATATCCAAAAGCTTCATCCGGATCAGTCAAATTATAAACATTTTCAAGTGGGGAGTGCAACAAATCCTCAAGAAAATCTTCCTTATTAAATTTTGAAAACGAACGATATGTTATTGTTTTATGACCAGCGTGAGGGACTTTTACACCTTTACGGGACCAGGTGACACACACGGGGTAATGGTCACTGCAGCCGTGTATTGGAACACAGACTTCAGCTATATGGTGTAAGTGAGATACGTATACATGGTCAATAAGCGTTTTTGAGGTGTTTGTTACCCTTGTGGGGGTTTGCACAACCTGATTTAAATTATAACATTCAAATATATCTAACCATACTTTATTTGGTTTAAGTAAATCAATGTTAAAATCACCAAGGATTACTGTTTCTTTTCCCTCGAGCAAAACTGCGTCTAACATGGAAGAGAGATTATCCCTCCAGTTCACTCGTTCAGATGGGTTCCTGTAGCAGAAACCAAGTTGTATCGCTGGGGCTCTTTTTAATTTTACTTCTATCCACACTGATTCAACAGAGTGTTGCTCTAGGTGGGTAAGGCGTGTAAAAGTTAAGGATTCACTGATATAGAGTAATAATCCAGTTTCTGTGTGTGTCTGTGCATCTCTGCGTAAAATGACATAACCCGGGATTGTGAGCTCGGAGTCTGCTACTTTACTCGACAGCCTAGACTCTGACAATCCAAAAATATGAAAAGGTTTACCAGAGTTATACAGGATTGACGAGATGTCTGCTAACTTATTAATGGCATGATTTATGTTTAGGTGTCCAATTCGCATGCCCTCTTTTGTGGGCCATGCACTGCGCCCGTTCATCATACAATAGGGTTAATCTGTCAGTAAGACAATTACATAAACATACAAAAGAAGAAATGCACAAGAAAATCTGAAGAAAAATAAGATAAAAATAAAAATGGTAATGACGCCGTTTATATAATGGTATTTAAAAGAAACCGCAGCTAAAAACGAAGTACCTATAGTTAATTACGTCAGTAGGCACGTCAAACCGGAGGTAGCAACAGCTATATATTTCTCTTCGTTCAGGCACTCAGTCTATGATGAGGTGAAAGAGAAACTTTGAAAGTCCTTTTTGGTCCCAAGCAGAAAAAAATTTACTTCCGTGTCATATGAACAATACTGTTTTCTGCTTCCTTAGGCTAGCAAGAAAAAAACATGTAGTCACAGTCCTTAAAAACGTCACTGTTCTTCAAAACGGTGCACAACTTCGACTGTCCTTCCAGCAGATGAATATGACACCTGTATCAAATTAAAAATACTGTTTCCTGCTTCCTGCTGTCACTCAGACAATAGTGATTTCTGCTTACGTAGCTAGCCAGGAAGAAAAGTATGTATACACTGAGTCAGTGTTCTTCAAAACGTAACATTACGCCGTGGAGACACTTTTAAAGTTCACGCGAACATCAACTATGAGTATAATCGTAGTTGATAAAACTGATGAAGGATAGGAGGCCGTGTCTGTGCAAACACACATTCCGCTGTGGGTAGATGTCAATACTTGTCAATACAAAGAGCGCGAAAGCAACGTCACGTGATTAGTCGGCAGTCGCCATCTTAGCACGTGTCTGACTCATTCCTTACTATGCCTGTTGCCTAGAGAAATAATTAAAACCTCTGAAACCCCTACGGATCGTGTAGTGTCGACTGAGTGAAAACACATTCAGAATCCCCAATGAATCAAAACACATTTCGCTTACCGTGAATTTTATGGTTGACGTGGAGTAGTAGCTGAAAGACAGGCAGTGGTTTTGACCCCCAAGGTATAGGTCTTGCTCCATGTAGACAAAATCCGTCTTTAGCAGCCTCTCTGTGACAATTCTCAGCATATTGCCTGATAGAAAAGATACAATCATTGAATGCGTGTAGTTGTAGTGGTAGTAGTAGTACTGGCAATGGTAGTAGTAGTAGTAGTCACAGTAGTAGTAGTAGTAGTAGTAGTAGTAGTAGTAGTCACAGTAGTAGTAGTAGTAGTAGTAGTGGTAGTGGTAGTAGTAGTAGTAACACCAGCAGTACCAGCAAGAGCGCGCACCAGCCACAGACACACACACACACACAGACACACACAAACACAGACACACACACACACACACACACACACACACACACACACACACACACAAACACAGACACACACACACACACGCACGCACACGCACCGGCACACACACACACACACACGCACACACACACAACCGAGAAGCGTCCTTTCCTTCACCTCGTCACCCCTACACAACCCCTAAAACATGCATAAGTATGACGCACCTGTGCCGTTTGCAAAAGTGACGTCATCGAATCCAGCACGTGACGCATTGATCATGTGCCATTCTCCTGCAGTACTGTCAAAGCTGTTCTGTTCCAGACTGCACAACACACCGTTTTCAAAGTCGCACTTGTAACGGGAAGCTAGAAAAACCAAGCAGAACTGTCAATATTAAGAAGGACGATTCAATGCAAATCGGAAAACAAGAAGAACAACGAGACGACCAGCCACCAAATGAACAAGCTAGCCACCCCCACCCCCACCCCCCGATAAAAAAAAAAACCACACACACAAGCAAGTCCAAAACAAACGACAGGGAACACACTTCATTTTGTTACGTCCACAGTAATGAGCAACCTGTAATATGCTCAAACCACGTTATAATTAAGCTCTTTATTGTGTTCGTGCCCTGATTGATGATTTCTGTGCGTATCTGCCCTAATTGCTTTTTCATAACTGTTTGATTTCAACACTGGTAATCCTAAACCAATGTTCCATCCATTTATCTTGCACAATTTTTGTCAGGAAAAAAAAGTTGGCCATACCTGTACACGTCAGTTCGTCACTTGCGTCATCACAATCTATGACGTTGTTGCATCGCTGTGCGTCAGCAAGGCAGTTCCACACTCCGCTCGTGTTGCAGGCAAACTCCCCTGCCCCACAGCCTGCAGACAGGGTCAAATAAATTATGCACAATTTCCAGTCGCTTTTTTTTGTTTGGACGATCTAATCACATACTATGTAGGGTAAGTGTTGACATGTACACGTGCATAGATGTAAGGTTATATGCGTCATCGTTGCAACTAGTTTAATGTTGGCACCGATTCCGCTTGTTTTTTATCATCATCATCATCATCATCATCATCATCATCATCATCATCATCATCATCATCGTCATCAATTGTCATTGGAGCTAGTAGAGATTTGAAACCGGATCATCATCATCATCATCATCATCATCATCATCATCATCATCATCATCATCATCATCATCATCGTCGTCATCGTCATCATCATCATCATCATCATCATCATCATCATCATCATCATCATCATCATCATCATCATCATCATCATCATCAATGGTCATTGGAGCTAGTAGATATTTGAAACCGGTTCATCATCATCATCATCATCATCATCATCATCATCATCATCATCATCATCATCATCATCATCAATGGTCATTGGAGCTAGTAGAGATTTGAAACCGGTTCATCATCATCATCATCATCATCATCATCATCATCATCATCATCATCATCATCATCATCATCATCATCATCATCATCATCATCATCATCATCATCAATGGTCATTGGAGCTAGCAGAGATTTGAAACCGGTTAATCATCATCATCATCATCATCATCATCATCATCATCATCATCATCATCATCATCATCATCATCAGCTGCAGTAGCTGCAGGTGAAAAAGCAGCATTCAGCTAGTTGAAATCTGGCATCGGTTCTTCATCGTAAGCATCATCATCATGATCATCATGATCATCATCATCATCATCATCATCATCATCATCATCATCATCATCATCATCATTAATCATCATCAAACAACACATTCGACCCAAACCCACCCCTTCCACCACTAGTTAATTACCATGGTCTTTACACCTCCCTGGCAGTAGCTGGGTGTCGTCTAGGGTAGCCACCCCATCGTCATAGGCCCTGAAGGCAATGTCGTAGTTCCCAGCCTCTAGGTCAAACTGACCCAGCAGCCATCGGTCGGGGCCTTCCTGCGGTTCCTCGTGCCACACTTTCTTCCACTTTTTTCTGCTCAGCTCGTGCGCGTGCACCGCAAGCCCTTGCGCAATCGTGCCGCGCATGTGGTACCGGAAGCGCATGCAGTGCGGTGATGTCAGATCTATTCTTGGGGTTTGCAGGTTATGCCCGCGAAAAGCGCCGAGCAGGAACATACCTTGTTTGAGAAAGAAGAGAGAACATCTCGGTTAGTTATTGCACGTTCTGTGTCACTCTAACGCGAACAATGTAATGCAGTGTGACGTCTGTGAAGACACAGACATACAGACAGACAGACAGACACAGACAGACAGACAGACAGACAGACAGACAGACAGACAGACAGACAGACAGACAGACAGACAGACAGACAGATACACACACACATTAGAACCAACATCAATGGAAGAAGGAAAATTATGCAAAGAAAATAGGTGACCCTCCACCACGGAATGAGTCGCATGTCACCTTTGCATGATTTTCATATTTTTACATTTTCCTAAAGGTTTTTTTATGCTCTATCCAGTGGTGAAAACCGTTTTAGCAAAGAGCACAAACTGTTTGAGTTATAAGCCTGTGACTAAGGTGACCCTCACAGTGTTACCAGACACTCCCCGGACTTATATTAAGCCTAGCGCAGAACCGCGCAAGGTGACATGAGACTCATTTCGTGGTGGAGGGTCACATATGGGCAAAGAAGCACTGCAGAGAAACAGAAACATAGAAGAAAACAACAGCGCATGGACAATTAATCCACTTACCTGGAAACCTGCCGACGGAATGATCGAAGAGCGGGTACCTGTTGGCAAGGAGAGAATCGGACACCCACAACCAGTTTGTGCGATACCCACACAGGTAAGGCTCGTCGAAGGTACAGTTTGCTGACACATCTGAAAATGTCAGTTGTACAATTAGTATTACACACTGTTAAAGTGAGACGTTGATTGTTGCTTCAAACTAAATGAAAACATTAAATGGCATTGCAACTAAATTAGAACTCAAATCAAGGGCACAAAAAACACTTTAAAAAACCCAACTCGTACGGTATTCAAGCCATGTCTCCAGTCACAAAAACACGGATTAATCTGTACATGCGTATCTTCTTTAACGTCACGACTCGTGTTTTTGTCTTGCTCTATCTATTACGTATGTATGTGACTTAAATAACTTACAGAGAATAAAAACATGGATTTGATCTGCTTTAGGACGTCTGCCACGCACTTCATTAAGCAACACAAAACAAACAGTCACGACGTTGGTCTATTTTTCATCCAAACCCCCCCCCCCCCCCCCACCCCACCCCCTTCCCCCCACTTGCCTATACCCCTCCACCCCCCCCCCATTCCTTTTCGCTCAGAACCATTATCAACTTGAAGTATTCTATTTTATTAAGACAGGCGCATGTCGCTTTTTATTGGCCGGAAAAGGGGACTGTTGCAAGCTTGCAAACATTTGTTTAAGCGTAGCAATCTTTAGCTTAGAGTAACAGCATAGCAGTTGCTCTTAAAAACGTAGCATGGTACGCTGAAAACGTTGCGAGTTGGCAACTCTGTTCGACTGATTAGCTGCAGCTATGTAACCAGAAGCCTTTGACATGTCAAGGGGGGGGGGGCGGTTAGCTCAGTTGGTAGAGCACTGGACTTGTGATCCTAAGGTCACAAGTTCGACTCCGGGCCGGGACGGACACGGGTCATTTGTATGTACAGACCCAGAGACGGTAGCCATGTCCCACCCCCGTGTCACCACAGTGGCACGTAAAAGACCTCGGTCATTCTGCCATAAGTGCAGATGGCCGATACCACTTAAACCCGCATACACCTGTGTATCACATCAAAAGCCGTGAGGACGTAAAACTCGAATTATCATATAACCCACATCTAGTCCTTAAGAGGCGAAATATTTAGCCTGTAGGACATGAAGCATTCTCTCTGTATTATTTTGTTTGTTTTAGGTCTGGGTGTCCATTGTGTGTGTTCTCACCACAGGGGTCTGTTTCATCGCTGTTATCGCCACAGTCGTCCACCTTGTTGCACACCATGTTCCTGTCGAACAGACACCGCCCGCTGGCACACTGGAACTCGCACACTGAAAACCATAGAGACATTACAATCACTTTTTAAAAAAAAATTTTTTTATTCTCTTTATTTATATAGCGCCTTATCCGAATTTCAAAGCGCTTTATGCCGTGTGAGATGGAATTTTGTACACAATATATCACGCATTCACATCGACCAGCAAACCTCAAGCCTGTTAGGCGAATGTTCACCTTTCGCGGCCTTTATTCCAAGTCACACGGGTATTTGATGGACATTTTTATCCATGCCTATACAATTTTGCCAGGAAAGACCCTTTTGTCAATCGTGGGATCTTTAACGTGCACACCCCAATATAGTGTACACGAAGGGACCTCGGTTTTTCGTCTCATCCGAAAGACTAGCACTTGAACCCACCATCTAGGTTAGGAAAGGGGGGAGAAAATAGCGGCCCGACCCAGGGTCGAACACGCAACCTCTCGATTCCGAGCGCAAGTGCGTTACCACTCGGCCACCCAGTCCTTATAACTTATAACTTTGATATAACAGTTGTACTCACCAGGGCTGTATTAGAGGGACGGTCTTTCAAAATGAGGCAGGGTTACAGGGACAGACCAGGTGGGTGATGGTGAAATTTAGCATTTGGAATAGGTAATTTTGGCGTTAGCTTGAGAAAAGAAGGTACATTTGCCAGGTAAGACGGGGGGGGGGGGGGAGGCTTCCGGAACCCCAGCCCCCCACCCCACCCCACCCTCCCCCATGCAGGATGCAGCCCTGCTGTCAGATACGCCATTTGACACTAAAGATTGCCGCGATGAACATTACAATCTTGCATAAAATAAGGTTTAATTGAAATTATTCACATCTACTACTACTTAAATTATGTTCTGTTATCTTCCATTTTCAGACATACCAAGACGAATGACATATTTGCAAAACTTAAATTCTACCTAAATTTAAACAATATTGTATACTCTTCAGACATTGAGATTATCAACAAACGAACAGACATTGATTGCAAATCCGCGAAGTTCAGTTTCTGCTTTTTTCGAAAAGTCACATACATACTGACATACAGAGAGACATACAGAGAGACATACAGAGAGACAGACAGACAGACAGACAGAAAGAAAAACAGAAAGACAGACAGACAGACAGACAGACAGACAGACAGACCGACAGACAGACACAGAAATGCAACTGGACATACAGACACAGACAAAGCCCCTTACTCGATTTAAAAAAAAAACACCAACGAATGACAGTTAGTTTTCGACCAAAAACAAAAATACAATTTCTGTTTACCCGTGTTGTTTGCTATCCAATCGTTGTAGCGAACCGCATCCGTAAAAACAACAGGTTTCTCAGGTTTGTTGCACCCCACGTGTACGTATGAAGCCACGCCCACCAATCTCCAGGTAAAGTCGTTGTCAAAGCAGTACAATGGACCTCCGCTGTCACCCTGATGAACAGACACAAAAAACAGAAATGTGATGATGAAAAAAAAAGATCCCAGTCACCATGGCAACGCCCACAACAGAGCTCCATCAAGACCTTGTTTTTGTCGATAAAAAAAACCTACATGCACGCACTAGAATTACCAATTTTAACTCTAGAGCCAAACAACACAGAACTGTGCTGATGAAAAAGGTCTCAGTCACCACGGCAACGCCCACAACAGAGCTCCATCAAGACCTTGTTTTTGTCGATAACAATCACATGCACGCGCTAGAATTACCTTTTGGAGCTATAGAGCCAAACAACACAGCAATGTGCTGATGTAAAAAAAGGTTTCAACCACTACGGTAACGCCCTCTACAGAGCTCCATCCGTTTTAAGACCTTTTTTTGTTTGTTGATGAAAAAGCTATAACGCGTTAGAGTTACCATTGCAAATATAGAGCTCAAGTACGAGGAAAAACGACCAGAAACGACTCGGTTTCAACTCTGCTAGAACATACTTAGTCAAATAAAATCATATGTGATCAGTCGGCCTATGGCTACATTCCTGTTCAATATTGGATGGACTTTGCAGTGGTGTGGGTTGAATCTCTGGGATAAAAACATGATCTTAGAAGAGTATTTATGTTAGATTATGCTTTCTGGTCGTGTGTTTGTGTTATTAGAAATGCGATGTGGGGCCAAAAGAAAAATGTTCATGTTCATGTAAAATGAAAATGAAGATTAAAGTGCTCTTATCTTAATATCTGTTCTTATCTTAAAAACGTGTGCCACTTGTGCAACCCCTTACTCGACACGCAGCCTTGATGCCAGCGTAATACCCAGCGCAGATCTCCGTGTCCTGAAGCTGTCCGTCCCAGGCAAAGGACGAGTTACACTTGTTGGAGTCCCACACGGTCATCTTCACCAGCTGAAGCTTGGTTGCCATGGCATTAGCTGTGATCAAGGACATTATTTATGCAACACGTTGTGAAGAGAATAGCACATGCTTAAGAATTACTACAACCTCAGTTAATCGTAAAACAAAACCACAACTTAGATCAATTTCATGAAGCATTGTCTATACTGATGCCAAAGGCATGAAGAGAAGGACTCGTGAGAAGGCTATCTCAGAAACAGACTCATCATTCCACGGGAATACCTACGTCAAGTAAGCGATTGTTATCATTCAATGTATTTAACGTAGACATTCTGCCGTCAACTTTGGGACAAAACAACCCACAGGACAGTACAGATGCTTTTTTCTGTTCTTTAACCAACAGGATACAGAGTCTCGAACACGCGCTAGCTTGTACACATCGAAGCTTGATACACACATTTTACAGACACAAACACAGACATTCTTACATACGTCGTAACATCATCCATGTACCCCCAACTAACTCACTGCCTTGTTCCCCTCTCCCTACTCTCCCCCTTTCCCCATCCCCTCATCTGTCTCTGTCTCTGTCTGTCTGTCTGTCTGTCTGTCTGTCTGTCTGTCTGTCTTTGTCTGTCTCTCTCTCTCTCTCTCTCTCTCTCTCTCTCTCTCTCTCTGTCTCTCTCTCTCTCTCTTTCCAACTCACAATCAGGGTCCATCTTTCCCCAACCAGCAGTGTAACACTCTGACGCTCTCGTAAAGACGTCACCAGGCCGACGTAGGCAGAGGGGCTGGATGTCTGCACTAAACGTCACGTTTGACGTCAGCTCGATAAGAGCGATGTCATTGCCTTGAAACGTGAGGTATTCGGGATGGCTGATGATGCGTTTGACCGTGAAGGTTCTGCGACCTGCTTCGTCGCTGGCCTTCAAATCCACGGCGCCCAGCACGATTTCCACGTACTCGAAGTTCATTATGTATTTCCTGAAAGAAATGCAGACATATTTTGTTTATAGTTGGTTTAGTTAAAAAAACACAAAGCAGAAGTAGAAGAAGAGGGGGAATGTGGTGACAACGATGCAGAAGGAAGACAGTAGAGGAGGGCGAGAAGAAAGTGTGCACGAGGATACACGCGAGAGAGAAGAGAGAAAGAGAGAGAGAGAGAGAGAGAGAGAGAGAGAGAGAGAGAGAGAGAGAGAGAGAGAGAGAGAGAGAAGAAGCAGCGAGAGAGCGAGAGGGAGAGAGAGAGAGAGAGAGAGAGAGAGAGAGAGAGAGAGAGAGAGAGAGAGAGAGAGAGAGAGAGAGAAGAGACAGCGAGAGAGAGAGAGAGAGAGAGAGAGAGAGAGCGAGAGAGCGCGCGCGAGAGAGAGAGAGAGAGAGAGAGCGAGAGAGAGTGAGAGAGAGAGAGAAGAGAGAGACAGAGACAGAACCACAGAGACAGAAAAAGTAAGAGAGAGAGAGAAAGAGAGGGAGAGAGAGAGATAGAGAGAGAGAGAGAGGAAGAGAGAGAGCGAAGAGAGAGAGAGAGAGAGAGCGAGAGAGAGAGAGAAGAGAGAGACAGAGACAGAACCACAGAGACAGAAAAAGTAAGATAAAGAGAAAGAGTGAGAGAGAGAGAGAGAGAGCGAGAGAGAGAGAGAAGAGAGAGACAGAGACAGAACCACAGAGACAGAGAAAATAAGAGAGAGAGAAAGAGAGAGAGAGAGAGAAGAGAGAGAGAGAGAGAGAGAAGAGAAGAGAGAGCGAAGAGAGAGAGAGCGAGAGAGAGAGAGAGAGAAAGAAGAGAGAATACGAATACGAATACGAATACGAAAGTTTATTCAGTTTTAGGCCAGAGCCCCTTCTGAAGGGTATGCGTCCATATACAACATAATCATAGCAAATATTGTGTTTCATAAATGACCCAAATTTGTATACATCAGACAGTAATACATGTGTACATAGATCATGTCACAGTGATTAATCTTTTCATTCCCTGATAAATATATTGTGCTAATTTGGATATTTGACTGACATTTCCAGTAGACATAAGCAAAGTATATCGGTACATACATGGATGGTTATAATATTTTGGCTTTATCAATAATACTCTTAGGTCACGTAGTGCAGGGCAGCAGAACATAAAATGTATTTCATTTTCTTCAGCCAATTTACACAGACGACACAACAAATCTTCCTCACTCCGTACACTATACCTACACCTGTGTACAGCAAGATCCGATACACCGAACCTGAATTTAGTTAATGCACTTTTCACATAGCTGTTCATTTCCATATCTATATACGCTTCAGTACTGCTTGTGGTCTTAAACAATCTGTATGTAGAAAATCGATCACTGCTTTGCATATGGTCGTTCCAGTCTTGCCATCTGCAATCTATCAATCGCTGTCTGAAACATTTTAGAAAACCACCAATACTGTCCACCCCTTGGTTGTACCATACATCTGCAAACCCATGAGAGAACAAACACTTTCGAACATCCGTCGCCCATGTAATCTTGCCATTACAATCTAAATTATAGAGAACTTTGTATGCTTTACATGGGATCTTAGAATTTTCCATTCTTGTTAGTTTTAGCCAATATGTAAGAAGAGAGAGAGACAGAGAGAGAGACAGAGACAGAGCCAGAACCACAGAGACAGAGAAAGTAAGAGAGAGAGAAAGAGAGAGAGAGAGAGAGAGAGAGAGAGAGAGACAGAGAAGAGAGAGAGAGAGACAGAGACAGAGACAGAACCACAGAGACAGAGAAAGTGAGAGAGAGAGAGAGAGAGATAAGGGAAGAGAGACATTGCATCAGAAAGAGGGGGGGGGGGGGGGGGGGGGGGGGAGTTCGGGATAGAGACAAAACTGAAACAAACAAGCAAACAAACAAACAACTAAGTAAAATGGAGAAGAAACAAAACACAACACTACTTTACTCACTCAACACAGTGAGCTGCGGTGACAACGAAGTAGGGATGAACCAAGGATGCACCACAGAAGTGTTTACCAAACTCTTGGATGGAAGCTTGCCATGGGACCTCTCTCGGTCGAGCGTCCATGCCATTTGTGATGATGTTGACGCTAGTCTGCCTTTTTCCACACTCTACAACACAACATAAACTTCAGTTAAATAATGTTTGAAAGAATGCAAATTATAAGGATGAAAGTCGCGTGTTCATTAAAAATGCTTGTTATTTTGGCAGGTGCCAGGAGATTGGTTCCACATAACTCCAATTTACTCTTGTTGCACATTTCATATAGCGCTTACATCCCTTTGTTTCCTCCCTTTGAGATGACAGGGAGGAATGATATGGCATAACAATATGTACATTTCTGTGTCTCTATTCACACTCTGGTCTGACTCTTCCCACACTCTACAACGCAAAGAATACTACAGTTAATTGATAGTTGAACGGTTGACGAACGTCCTTGACATTTGTAATAATAGGAATTTAACGTCACTCTACAATACAACCATGCCATTAGTCACGATATAAACGCATCTTTCCACATTCTACAACGCAAAACATGCTATAGTAACTGCTATTAGAACGGTCGGTGTACGTCCTTGACATTAGTACTAATATGAACTTTGCGGTGTCTCTTTTCGCCGTCCATAACAAGGGAAAGTCAAATAAGTACTGTCATGTTCTTTATCACGTTGCTTGCTTGAAATCTGTGTCCCATATTAGAGTAAAAGGCTTAGCAACAGCTTTTTGGGGGGCAGGAAGCCCTAATGCAAATCTATTACTAAACCTCAAGGTAGATGTGAATGCAATTGCCTTTGTTCAGGCAATTGATGTAAATATTATTTCATAAAAAAAAGAATACAGTTTTTGAAGACTCACCTGACGGGGCACATATGAGATCCACTCCAAAAGGTCCGTCACACGAGTCACTGAAATGAGAATCAAATTCGACTGTCAATGCTAGTTTTCCTGCGTGGTGCAAACATGATCCTGTAAGATCTAAACAGACACCTTCATTCGTGTTTGTTTTATTTTTTCATTCTTTAGCCAACAGAAAGAAAGAAAGAGAGAGAGAGAGAGAGAGAGAGAGAGAGAGAGAGAGAGAGAGAGAGAGAGAGAGAGAAAGAGAGAGAGAGAGACAGACAGACAGACAGACAGAGAGAGACAGACAGACAGAGACAGAGAGAGAGAGACAAAGAGAGATAGAGAGAGAGACAGAAGCAGAGAGAGACAGAGACATATACAGAGATGCAGAGACAGAGAGGTATATAGACACACACACACACACACACAAACACACACATACACACACACAAACACACACACACACACTCACACACACACACACACATGAGTGTGCACGTTAAAGGCATATGTACGCGCTCCCGTGTTTACAAAGTGTAGTTTGCCCATGATCGATGTCAAACGCACCATAAGACCATGTAATGACGATATGTCGCCATGCGCGGACCATATACATGCATTACAGCTTGTTTTAGAGTCTCAAAAACTTTGGATGTAAACAAAGACGCGGAGTTATTTCCCTTGCGTCAACGCTACCTCTGTTGGCAAATCTATAAATAGGACGATCCAGATCAAAATGAAAATTAACATATCTCAACATTGAAGGGGTCCTAGACCACAATATTTTGCAGGGAACTTAATTTAGCATGTCTCCAGCTGTTGGTAAAGCAATTAGCGTGTATAGTCATCGAGTACATATGGCTTTAAACACATGGAGACCTACACAAGTGTCCCAGTGCCAACGACTGTCTTCACTGTGCCATTCTCTGCGACTTGGAACCACGAGTGAGGGTAACCTTCATAGCGTAGCTGTTTCCATGTGATAGCTCCGCTAAAAAAAAAAGACCCACACAGTTATATTGTTCAGACACAACATCTGTGTATCAAGGGTAAATATTTAGTTGACAACAAAAAGTTATACTGACAAGTGCAAATTTAGCTAGTATATTAATGGATAACATGTAGAGATATCATACATGCTACCATTAACCGCAATTGTGACGACTGCAATTACTACAATCACTTGCAATTTTGAAAATAAAACACATTTTTGATAATGAATCTTTTACAACTGAATCTGTTACAACTGAATCTTTTACAACTCCAATTTAGGGAACAGCAGCTTCAATCCTATACAATGTAAACCACTACTGTGTTGACAACTGCATGTGTTTTTTACAACTGCATACAGTTTTGATATAAACTGCAATTTTGACAACAGCAATGTCGACAGTGTAACAAATGCATGCAATTCTGAAAACTGCATGGCATTTTGACAACTACATAGAAAGTGTGTTTTGACAACTACATGCAATGTTGATAACTTCAAGCATTTTTGACAACTGCATACAGTTTTGACAACTGCAATTTTGACAACTGCAAATGTTACAACTGCGTACCATTTTGATAACTGCAATTGGGACAACAACAACACAAAAAGAAGAAAAAAAGCGACGCGTGTTTTCTCACCTCATTCCCAGACGCTGACAGGCAACATCCGCATGCTTGGCAGTGAAGTTCGTTGCACAGATGGGAGTAACATCACCGTCGATGTTGACAAAGGTAGGGGGGCCTTGGTGTACTAAAAAGAGGGCAAAAGGTCGTTCACAACACAATATCACAACACAATATCACAACACAACACAATATCACACCACAATAACACAACACAATATCAGAACACAATATCACAACATACTATCACAACACAATATCACAAAACAATAACACAACACAATATCACAACACAATATCACAACGCAACATCACAACACAACATCACAACGCAACATCACAACGCAACATCCCAACGCAATTTCACAACACAATATCACAACACAATATCACAACACAATATCACTACACAATATCACAACACAATATCACAGCACAATTTCACAACACAATATCACAACGCATTATCACAACGCAATATCACACCACAATAACACAACACAATATCAGAACACAATATCACAACACAATATCACAAAACAATATCACAACACAATATCACAACGCAACATCACAACACAATATCACAACGCAACATCACAACACAACATCACAACGCAACATCACAACGCAATTTCACAACACAATATCACTCCAAGGTCGACGAGTCATAAAAAATGTGATTGAAATATGTGTAACTGGTACGTTGGACCGAGTGTACACTGCAACCCTGTAATCCATATCATTATCATTTCCCAAGCACGTTCTAAATGTGATAAAGGTTGTTTTTGTATGGGCAAATATTTGAAAGCAAATGCAACCATCAAATGTAAACATACTTTTCCCAATTTACGTTTTTTATTTTCCTGAAGACATATACAGACATTGAAAAGCAACTGCAATCCTAAAATGTATATACTATTTTCTTACTATGTCTTAACATGTTCTGAAGGACTTTACAGGTAGACGTTTGAAGACTATTGCAACCCACAAATATGTATATATATCAATTTCCTATCTACGTTCTACATTTTTATGAAGGCTTTTTTATAGGCAGACATTTAAAAGTAAAGTTGTAGGGTCGATAATTATGTTTTGTTTTGCTTTTTATTTATAGGGTTTTTAAACACATTACAAAACAAGTAAAATGTGTCGTGTAACCAAGAGTGCTGACATTATAAGATGTTTGATGTGTTGTTGACAGACCAGCTTTTTTGTCTGTCCGAGGGGGAGCATATCGTCTTTTGTTTCATATTTATTGACCAAGGCCGAAGGCCGCGGTCAATAAATATGAAACAAAAGTCGATATGCCCCCCCGAGGACCGACAAAAAAGCTGGTCTGTCAACAAACCATCAAACATCGTTTTTGTCATCATTTTGGTAGTGAGAAAACAAGTGCACAATCAACCCAGGGAGCCATGCTTTGAAACACGCCGGTACCGTCCGGATAACCACACGGGTCCCGGTTTGATAACCACTCAGTGGCAATCAAAGATGGCGTGTGAAAGCAACTTTCTGTGTTTTTGAGTTCATTAAATGAGTTGGGAAGAATATGTCAGGTTTGAAGATGCACATTTCTGTAGGTTCATCTCATTTCACCCCCTCGGCTTTCTGTTGTAAATATTAAGCTGAGCACGGTGATCGAATGTGGAAGCTACGTTTGGTCAAAGGTCACAGAAGATTTGCGTCGTGCAGCGAAGGAAAGAATCGCGATCTTGTTTCCGACTCGGTACCTCTTTGTTTTTCATTAGACCTGTCATTCTGCTTGCTCGGCTTTGTTAGATGTTTGCATATCGTGTTGCTATTTTCTTTGCTTTTATTATTGTTTCTTACTTGTGCTTCGTTTATCGATACAACGTCTTGTGCACGGGTCAAAATGTGTGTGTCAGGTGTCGTTTTACTTGAACTTCTGTGTATCGAAACACAGATACACGCACTCCGTGACTTTGTAAGAAGACATAACATATCGGTAGGTTTCATATGTTTGTGACGAATTTATTGAAGTAGTTTTGTTTTTTTGTTTACTTTTGCCAGTTTGCCAGTTGGTTTTTGGAACTTTGCAAAGCAGTGTCTTGTCGTCTGTTTAGGTCTGGGGAAACGCCAATGAAAAGACCCGAAAAATCCTCGAGCGTTTCTATTGGGTTTGCTTTTGATTATCCATGTAATAGGGCTTCCTGCAACTATGGCAACCGGGGATTTATTCCCCGGGGAACATGAGATTTATTTCCCAGGTGCTTGTGAATGAAAACTCGTGAAAATGATGACAATACTTGTTGGTTCCACAGCCATAGTGTTCACATGCCAAATAAAAAACAACATGTGACCCCCAGCCCGACCGTTACGCCGTACAACAACACAATCAACAACACCACCACCACCACCACCAACACCACCAACACCAACACCAACACCAACACCAACAACAGTTCAAATCCAGGCCGGGACGGACACATAATAATAATAATAATAATAATAATACGAATATTTATAACGCGCACATATCTCACCAACAGGCGACTCAAGGCGCACATACACTCATTCACACACACGGAGACTTAAAGTCACTAACACACACACACCATCAACCATTAAAATATGTACAGTTATTCAGGGTGGGATGGGGTGGGCAGTGTAGAATGCATGGATTATTTGGAAAAAAGGAATGTCTTGAGTGCAGATTTGAATGATTCGAGGGACTGTTGTTGACGGAGGGGGAGAGGTAGTGTGTTCCATTGGCTAGGTGCTTGGAAAGAAAATGAGCGTTGACCTGCTGTTTTGAGTTTGGTGTGGGGGATGTTGAGCTTGAGGGAGTCGGCAGATGATCTGAGTGCTCGTGAAGGGACATAGAGAGAGAGAGAGAGAGTTGGAGAGATAGGCAGGGGCGAGACCATGGAGGCATTTAGGTAGTGCGACTCTTGCTGCTGCTAGCTTTCCACTGGGAGGCAGTGACCCGCATTTCCAAACAATGGGATAATAGCAAGATCTAGATCAGCACTTTTCATGACGTGTACGGGATCGTGTACGGGTAACGTCATCAAATCTAGTTTGTACGTCACGCGTTTGCCAAGATTCGCAGTCTTGGTGGGAGCAAAACAACGCAAAAGAAGCAGAGGGGGGAATAAGTGTAGATATTATGTCACCCGTGACTCACTTTGTTCTCCAATGTTCAAAATGCATGCATGCGTTGTTTTGCTCCCACCAAGACTGCGAATCTTGGCAAACGCGTGACGTACAAACTAGATTTGATGACGTTACCCGTACACGATCCCGTACACGTCATGAAAAGTGCTGATCTAGATCTTGCTATTATCCCATTGTTTGGAAATGCGGGTCACTGCCTCCCAGTGGAAAGCTAGCAGCAGCAAGAGTCGCACTACCTATGTGTGTCCGTCCCGGCCTGGATTTGGACTGTTGTTGTTGTTGGTGTTGGTGTTGGTGGTGTTGGTGGTGGTGGTGTTGTTGATTGTGTTGTTGTACGGCGTAATGGTCGGGTTGGGGGTCACATGTTGTTATTCTTTGGCATGTGAACACTATGGCTGTGGAACCAACAAGTATTATTCCCCCCTCTGCTTCTTTACCTCTGTAAACTTGTAGAGCTAGTTATTTTTC
>NW_027128674.1:72500-76000 GCF_037325665.1 Littorina saxatilis
TGTTGGGAGCACTTCCGTTCACGTGACCAAAATGGCGGCACCACTCGATCGAGATTGGTCGACACTCCTCCTCTGTGAAATTAAAAAAGACAGTGATGATGCCAACGACACTTTTTTTATCATTGACAGAAAATGTACAGTTTGTTTTGGATGAAAATTATGGTTTCAGATTGACACTAAAAGCTAGCTGTGCAGTATGTGTTGGTTCTGGTTCTGTTTTGTTTCTTCATTTACATTATTGTTCTCTTGAATTCTGTCGTTGTCATGACCAAAGTAAAATCATGACTCTTATTTATTTATGATTATGGGGAGCTTATATAGCGCGAACCACAACTGTGCTCTCCGCGCTTTACATATTAATTTCTGCCGTTTGAAATGGAATTTTTTACAGACAGACAGACAAACAGACATTTTTTACACACAATATATAACGCATTCACATCGTCAAGCAAACTTCAAGCCTATTAGGCGAACATTCACCTTTCACGGCCTATTATTCCAAGTCAAACGGGTATTTGGTGGACATTTTTATCTATGCCTATACAATTTTGCCAGGAAAGACCCTTTTGTCAATCGTGGGATCTTTAACGTGCACACTCCAATGTAGTGTACACGAAGGGACCTCGGTTTTTCGTCTCATCCGAAAGACTAGCACTTGAACCCACCACCTAGGTTAGGAAAGGGGGGAGAAAATTGCGGCCTGACCCAGGGTCGAACACGCAACCTCTCGCTTCCGAGCGCAAGTGCGTTACCACTCGGCCACCCAGTCTTACTATTTTTGTTACCACTACCACATCATAACTATCATCATCGACACCAACAAAAACAACATCACCACCATCATCACCACCAATTTCACCTCCACAATCCTCATAAAACATCATCATCATCATCATCAACATCATCATCATTATCATCACAACCACTACCACCACCACCATCATCATCTCAACTACTACCACCACCACCATCATCATCTCAACTACTACCACCAACATCATCATTATCAAATGGTTGTGTCATCAACAAACACACTATCCCGTTCAACTTACTGAAAGGTGTCGTGGACATGACAGGGGTTGTCGTGACTGGGGTGACCGTTGTTGTTGATGTTGTCGTTGTCGTTGGCGTGGTAGGCGCCGGAAGACATTTGGAGGGGTCTTCCAAGAAGATTTCGCAGTCGATGTTCAGTTTGTCTCCCTTGCCGTAACACGCGTCCTGGACCTCTGTTGGAACACAATATTAAATAAGAACAAGAAAATTGGTTGATTAAAATCAACATGGCCGAAGCAATGTTTTCATAAAAGAAGTGGGTATTGTACGGGCACATATTGAATTTGGGTTACATGTGTTGCAGAGTATTTGAAAATCCGTAGGCATACAAACATGCAAAGAAGAGTGATAGGTCCCTGTTGTGAATATAATCAAGTGGATACATTGATTACTTATGTTTCATGAGAACGGCAAACAACGACGCATGTTCACCGCCCTCAGCTAATTGAAGAAAGAGGGCGGCCATCAATAAATAGTAGAGCATAGTGCAATTTCATGATGGCATCTTCTCCACTGAAAGCTATAACCCAAAGACTGAAGACCAAAGTGCTTTACCCCACTTCTGACCCGAATCACCCCCCTCCTGTTAGGTACACGTGCACTCAAGTTAACCTCTGCTTAGACCTGTGTGCCAGGAGTCGGATGGGAGAGAGAGAGAACGAGAGCGAGAGAGCGAGAGAGACACACACACATACACATAAACAGAGACAGACATAGAAAGACAGAAGCGGAGAGACTCTGAGGGAGACACAGACAAAGACATACAAACACTGTTACAGAGAGAGAGAGAGAGAGAGAGAGAGAGAGAGAGAGAGAGAGAGAGAGAGAGAGAGAGAGAGAGAGAGAGAGAGAGAGAGAGAGAGAGAGAAACTGTAACTGATCTCGTGAGAACGGTAACAAAACGAGACATGTCAGATCTCCGAACCCATTGCAATAGATGACCGCTCCTGCGGCCATCAATAAATCTGAGGGATAATTTGATTCCGGTGTGTTTCACAAGAAAACAGCATGAATAATTGATGAGGGACGGGGACGTAGCTCAGTCGGTAGTGCGCTGATCTCATAACCGTGTAGTTCGTCACTATCAGAATGGGCTCGAACCTGGGTTTAGGTGAGGAATGTATATATCCGCTTTGTGCGGACTCTTCCCGGTGTCCGAACTCATCTGTTTGCACGCATGCGCAAGATACAGATCCCAAGCTCACAGCGATTGTCTCACAGTTTGGAAAACACGAATACACGCATGCAGGAACAACGCTTCGGTAGCGCGACTATGTCGCTGCACACTATCTCGATAGGGATAGAAGCCCGACATTCACTGAGGGAATTCTCTAAGGACAATATTAAGATATATATCAATTACCCCCCCATAACTATGCCGACCGTAATCGAAAGTAAATACGCATGTCCAGAAACAAAAAATACAGCCTAAGTAACGGGTTTAATGCCGCTCAATTGCGACACAAATATTATCCTGCCAGTAAGATGCCACAATTTCTTTCGGTACTTTTGTGAGGGTCAAGTGTATCATCAACACCCGTAATCCCCCCAAAAGTTATTTATTTCAAGAACTCATCTTGATCTTTAAATTCAAAATGTTAGGTTGTTAATGCTGGTAGCCATAACATAATATGAAACTGAGTCCCATTTGTTGGTAAGTTGGTGCACTAAAATGAACATAATTATATATATCACTGTAAAGGCTGTATTTAATTAAGCCCAACGTTGACTTCTTGAAGACTTCGCGAAGTTTTTTCAACCAACATATTCAATCAATCAATCAATCAATCAATGAGTCTTATATCGCGCATATTCCGTGGGTACAGTTCTAGGCGCTCTGCAGTGATGCCGTGTGAGATGAAATTTTATACGGCCAGTAGATTGCAGCCATTTCGGCGCATATTTACTTTTCACGGCCTATTATTCCAAGTCACACGGGTATAGGTAGACAATTATTAACTGTGCCTAAGCAATTTTTGCCAGGAAAGACCCTTTTGTCAATCGTGGGATCTTTAACGTGCACACCCAATGTAGTGTACACGGGGGGAGGTTCGGACACCGAAGAGAGTCTGCACACAAAGTTGACTCTGTGAAATAAATTTCCGCCGAACCTGGGATCGAACTCACGCTGACAGCGGCCAACTGAATACAAATCCAGCGCGCTACCGACTGAGCTACATCCCCGCCCCAGTGCTAAAGCTTCGTGTAGAGAGCTTCGTGAAGTAGCCTTCGCGAAATTGATTTCACCAAATCTAAGAGAGGTCTACGTTTA
The DNA here is from genome assembly GCF_037325665.1 of Littorina saxatilis. Classification (NCBI taxonomy): domain Eukaryota; kingdom Metazoa; phylum Mollusca; class Gastropoda; order Littorinimorpha; family Littorinidae; genus Littorina; species Littorina saxatilis. Next base: position 75,826 of record NW_027128674.1, read on the forward strand.
CGAATTCTTACCTTGGCAAAAGTTCCGACAAGGCATGGTGACGTTTCCGTGCTCTTCGCTACATCTGGGGAAGAACGTTGCACACATGAAGAACTCCATCTGGGGGTGGCACCCGGATTCTATTCCAGGTTCGGCCCACACTTCGAATACCTCGATGTTCCTAATCTCGTTGTCG
>NW_027128675.1:0-1000 GCF_037325665.1 Littorina saxatilis
GTTATATTTGGATTAAAAACAAGCTCTGAAAATTAAATATATAAAAATTATTATCAATAATTAAATTGTCGAAATCAATTTAAAAACACTTTCATCTTATTCCTTGTCGGTTCCTGATTCCAAAAACATATAGATATGATATGTTTGGATTAAAAACACGCTCAGAAAGTTAAAACAAAGAGGGTACAGAAAAGCGTGCTATCCTTCTTAGCGCAACTACTACCCCGCTCTTCTTGTCAATTTCACTGCCTTTGCCATGAGCGGTGGACTGACGATGCTACGAGTATACGGTCTTGCTGAAAAATGGCATTGCGTTCAGTTTCATTCTGTGAGTTCGACAGCTACTTGACTAAAAGTTGTATTTTCGCCTTACGCGACTGTTTTTAGTTTTTGTTGGATTGGAAAGCTCTACGAGGTGAAGCTGAAAGTTATTGTTTTTGACTGTTGATGTTTAGATCGGTGATCAAGTCAAAGTCAAATTGACGTTTATTTTTTTTCTCCTTTATTTGGTGTTAACGTCGTTTTCAACCACGAAGGTTATATCGCGACGGGGGGAGGGGGAAGATGGGATAGAGCCACTTGTCAATTGTTTCTTGTTCACAAAAGCACTAATCAAAAATTTGCTCCAGGGGCTTGCAACGTAGTACAATATATTACCTTACTGGGAGAATGCAAGTTTCCAGTACTCTTACATACTGCTTGACTAAAATCTTTACAAAAATTGACTATATTCTATAAAAGAAACACTTAACAAGAGTAAAAGGAGAAACAGAATCCGTTAGTCACCTCTTACGACATGCTGGGGAGCATCGGGTAAATTCTTCCTCGTCCCAACCAATATGGGACTCCCCCAACCCGCGGGGGCATTGACGTTTATGTTTACATGGAGAAATTATAGTGGTGTCACAGGACACGCACACACGACGACGCACACTCGCACGTGCGAACACATGCACGCACAGACAACCAACACAAACACTAAAAAAATTATAAACAAATG
>NW_027128676.1:0-58225 GCF_037325665.1 Littorina saxatilis
ACACGAGAAGCCCAAGTCCAAGCGTCTTGTTTCAACTTTTTATTCAAGAAAACAATGCAAGGAAACGTAGAGGCCGAAGGCGAAACCCGTAGACAGCAAAGCAAGTGTAGTGTCGTGTTCAGCTGCTAGGAGCGAATGCATCTTATGCGACGAAAATACAGTTTAACGACCTCTCTGCTTAAAGCAATTTGGGTCAAAGATATCAGAGCCGAAGCTCTACGATGTGTGCCTGGGTGAAGATGAGCAACAACAAAAAAAAAAAAAAAAAAAAAAAAAAAAAAAAAAAAAAAAACTTGTACTTTCCGTAATGGAAATGCTGGAAGAACAGGATTTAAAATCAATTCCTTGCAGGAGATACACGATTGTAGAGATTTATTCTTTCATTCCGAGGCAGAAATGCTTTTGTATTCAAGAAACGTGGAACGTTGCTATTCCGGAAGGGAATTGATTTGATTTGTTGGTACTTTAGAATAAAATTGTGAAAAGTGGCATCCGACTGATCATGGCAAAGGAGTGAGTGTCAGACCAAGGAGGGTCGTGGTGGAGAAGCTGAGGCACCCTCTACGTACTTGTGGATTCGGCGGCTAGTCAACTGGCGAAAAGCAAACCCGGTCCTCCCTAGGACCTATACTGGCCGGTTAAAAACATATGTACAGGGCTGCGACTTTATGTCGGTTTATTCATCAACGCCTTTATGGCACCCTCTGTCTACAGAGGCATGGGAAGGGGATCAGGTGAGGAGGCCAGAGATGTGTCTCTGTAACCCCCTCTGGGGTGGGGGTGAGAAAAAGAGGATAGGCTATTTACACTGTCATACACAGTCGTTCGCATACTCTCGCACAGCTACAAAAAAAACAAAAAAAAACATGGGGCACAGGGCCGGGAACCTTTCCCCTACCATGGACACGGCTCAACTGGCAGGTTGCCAGGTTCCGTGCCTGTCCAGAGGCCCGGCCTATACTTATAGCCCCGGCGCGGACTGCACAGAAAGCACCGTCCGCCGAGAATAAAAATCGCCTGAATACGGCCAGAAACACGAAATCTGTGTTTCTTACACTTGCTTTACCCTACGTTATTTAAACAAATACCTAACCAATCATAACAAACAATACATCAAATTAAAGCTACGACCTTTAGCTTTCCATTGCAATAGGTCACATTTCGTAAAAACTTATATTTATTTAGTAGGATGCAAAAACAATGGTCCTAGTGAAGGCACTGAACCAACTTCAGTGCGGAAAATTACAAAACTCTCTAAACTGGAATAATGGACAAACTCATAAATCATACAGATAAAAAGAAGAACCCTAGACAAACATCATGATATGCGTTACTTGGGGGAAAATTATACATTGACTTAGTACGAAGCGGTAAAGTCCGAAAGTAAATGGAATCGGCTAAATTCCTGCGCGAGTACCTGTCTGCATAAATTAGCAATCTTTGCAGAGGAACCAAGCATCACTCATTACAACCAAATCCTTATAAACAAACTAAAATCATATGCAACATAGGTACGGGATATGTAATAGTGATACAAAAATGACAAAACAATGATTGAAAAGACAAAGATGAGTTTGTGAGAATCAATTTCTCTCGACGATACATGAAAACCGGTCAAGGTCAGAGTGACGCTTTGGTCAGTTCGAAGCATTATCGTAAATAACACAATAATATGCAGCCATCCAGCCTAATCAGTGACTTCTATGCAAACCTAACTATAATTAGGACCGTATCAAAGATAAAAGGGACTTTGAAAGATAGAAGTTAGGTAGATATATAAAGAAAGGTATTTTATTAGAATTTGCGCCGGCAATGGTGCGCGCGCAGCATCGTATCGTCTGCTATGTACTGTACACAAGGCTGTTTCGCTATGCGATGATTAGAGTGTTTAGGGTAGCGAAGTGCACTTGGCTACATCCCCCCCAACTCTTTTACATATCAGCGGCCGCGCTGATTTTAAGAAAACAGGAAAGCCTAAGGGCTGAATTTATCAAACCATCTTAGATTATCCAAAAAGAGAAAAATTGCGAAAACTTTGCCTATGACTTTCACATATGTCACTGAGAAAATCGACAGTTACAAAAACATGTTCTCGTGATCAGTACCAGCTTTGCTAAATCAAAAGTGAGGCCTGCATTTTACAAAGTGTCTCACATATGATCAAAGTACTGCGTCAAAAACATAAAAGTGCAAACAATCAGGAATTTCATGGGAAAACATTGCTACATTTATCAAATTTTCTCCACTGAGAAAAAGTAACACAATGTCAACACTACCATACAAAAATGCAACCTTCATCCCCACCAACCCGTTTAGTTGATAATATAGGATTTCTCTTTCAATGTGCGGTCTTGTATGCACAAGCTCAACACTTCACAAAAACTCTCGCTCACGGCTTTACAGTAAAGGCATCTTACTATATCACCACGTCATGAGTTAGATACGAGTTCATTACCCAAAATATATGTGTCAACCATAATTCCCGTTCATCAATTGTAGGGGTTTCTGCGCCTAAATCGTAAATAGGTAGCTTTACGGGCCAATGGCACTGAGGGCTTAACTTTGGACTTTTAACCGACTACTATTCAGACCTTACTGATCTCCAGAAATAATATGTGATGAAAACGGGGAAAAAATCTCAACGATACACATGGGTTACGATACACTCGCGAGTTTTATGTGCAAAACATTATTTAGCCCAGTTGAATGCTAGTACTAGTAGCATTGTTCTTTAGCTGAATCACTCAAATTCAGCCTACGATCATTCAAAAAATAAAATCAAGTTAATTGTTACCTTGCATGCAAGCAATTCGTTGTGACCGGCGAGGTGCTGGTACCGGTTGAGCAACAGGTGCAGGAGGAGGCACAGCAACCACAGCCGGACCCGCAAGAGCCGCAGGTCTGGGCCTTGGAAGTGTGATCCAGAGTTCGTCATCACTGTCACTCTCAGAGTCTGTTTCACTCGGCACTGAGGTAGCCGAAGACGGTGTATCTTCGTCTTGATTGTCAAGAGTCTCGGAGGCTGGCAGCAAGTCCTTTCTATTGACCGCTCGCTCCGCGCCACCAGCTAAAGGCGCGACGAGGTAGACGTGCTGATGTTCAGCGACGCGGCAGGTCACCCTGTAGATGTCTGGCTTCCAATAGTCCTGGATTTTGTTGCGCCCCAGGACCCGGTTCCGCAGGTAGACGTGGTCGCCAACGTTGAGGCCGTGGTCTGCAGCGCGTCTGTCAGTGAGCGCTGTCCTCTTGACCACCGCCTGTTGAAGGTGGTCAAAGGCCTTCTGATGAGCCTCTGTCAGACGCAGGCGATGTTGCCGCACCCAGTCGATGGTGCCGCTGGCTGCTGGGGCTGGGAAGCCCAACATGTCGTCAACGGGCAGCCTGGGTTGTTGCCCGAAGAGCAGGAAGTGTGGTGCGAAGCCCGTGGACGCATGGGGTGTGTTGTTGTAGGCCTGGACCAGCTCCGGGAGATGAAGGGGCCACCTGGTCTTCTGCTCGTGGTGCAGGGAGCGTAACAGGTTATGCATTGACCTGTTAAACCGTTCGCACTGGCCGTTGCCCTGCGGATGATACGGTGTGGTGCGACTCTTTTTGATGCCGTACATGTCGCAGAGTTCCTTTATGAGTTTGGATTCAAAGTCTCTGCCCTGGTCACTGTGGATTCGCTCCGGAACCCCGAAGCGCTGGAACCAGTTGTTGACCAGAACTTTCGCCACCGTCGCAGCTTCTTGATTCCTGGTGGGAATCGCCTGTGTGAACTTGCTGAAGACATCAGTGAGGACGAGGACGTTCTCGCGGTTGTCGCTGGCAATTTCTAGCTTGGTGAAGTCCACGGCGAGGACCTGAAGAGGGCGGCTGGCCAGCAGAGGCGTAGAAGTGGTGTGGGTCGTTGAGGGGAGACGACCCATACAGCAGCGCTGACAGTTGTCGAGGTACTGCTTCACCTGGCTGTACATTGCTGGCCAGTAGACCCGGGACCGAAGAAGTTGCATGGTTCTGTCGTAGCCCTGATGACCCATGTTGTCGTGTAGCATGGCTAGGACATCTGGACGGAGTGTTGACGGCAGGACGAGCTGGAACTGGGGCCCGTGGATGGAGTCAGTTACCTTTCTATAGAGGACGCCATCTCTCAGATAGAGACGGTCGTGCTGTTGTACAAGGCTGCGCAGCTGACGGTCTTGGCCTGTGGCAGGTTTGGTGGGCCAGGTCGTTAAAACAGGCCCGATGGTGGTGTCTTCCCTCTGAAGCCGTTGTAGTTCTGTGGACGACAGCCGAGGGAAGATTGTCTCGGGCTCTGCTTTTGTGTCTGGATGATGGAAGGCGGGAGACACGTCTGGGTTGACGGTGGACTGTCTTTCGCAGCAGACTTGCTGCGCTGCTGCCAGTTCAGGGGGGAGAGAGGTGGACGTCGTGGGAGAGGAAAAAGACGGGGGCATCCTGGAGAGGGCGTCAGCGGGGTTTGTTTTCCCTGGCTGGTATTTGATCGTAAAGTTGAACTGAGCCAGTTGGGCTGCCCAGCGCTGCTCCAGAGCTCCGAGGGGGGCCGTTTTGTAGTGGACCAATGGATTGTTGTCCGTGAGGACGGTGAATGTTGCCCCCAGCAGGTAGTGTCTGAATTTTTCGGAGATTGCCCATTTTATCGCCAGGAATTCCAGCTTCATGCTGCTGTATGCAGCCTGGTTTTTCTCCGTCGGCCGCAATCGTCGACTTGCATAGGCGATGACTCTGCGTCGTCCTTCCTGTTCTTGGGAGAGGATGGCGCTAAGTCCGTCGTGGCTGGCGTCTGTCTCCAGGATGAAAGGCTGCTTGAAGTCAGCGTAGGCAAGGACTGGGGCCGAGGTCAGGGCTCGCTTCATGGCGTCGAAAGTGGCTTGATGAGTGTCTTGCCAGAGGTGCCTCAGGTCTGTTTTCTTCTTCTTCTTGGTGCCTTTTTCGGCCTCTGCCACCAGGTCATGCAGAGGACCCGCGAGCTTCGAAAACTTGGCAATGAAGCGCCGGTAATAGCTTGCGAACCCAAGGAAGCTGCGGACTTCAGTTGTGGTCGTGGGCGTAGGCCAGTTGACCACAGCGTCGACTTTGCCGGCTTCACAGCTGATGCCCTCTGCCGAAATTGTGTGGCCCAAATAGGTGACCTGGCGGCGAAGGAACTGACACTTGTCTGGTCGGATCTTGAGGCCTGTCTTGATGAGACGTTCCAGCAGGCGGTCGAGGTGTTCCAGGTGCTCGTCAAAGGTCTTGGAGTAGACGAGGAGGTCGTCCAGGTAGACGAGCAAGAACTGGAACAAGAACTCTGACATCGTGGTCTGCATAAGACGCTGGAACGTGGCTGGGGCAGAGATGAGTCCCATGGGCATGCGTGTGTATTCGTAGAGGCCCATGGGGGTGACAAACGCCGTCTTGTGCTGGTCCGCCGGGTCCATCGCGATCTGGTGGTAGCCGCTGGCCAGGTCGAGGGTCGAGAAATATTGAGACCCCACCAGTGCGTCGAAGGACTCCTGGATTCGTGGCAGCGGGTAGGCGTCGCCGACTGTCTTGGAATTGAGCCGGCGGTAGTCGACGCAGAGGCGGATGGAGCCGTCCTTCTTCCTGACGATGACGATTGGGGCAGCGTAAGGGCTATGGCTCTCTGTGATGATATTGCGGTCGAGCAGCTCCTTCAGATGCTCTTGCACCTCCTTGAAATTGTTTGGGGGAATGCGGCGGTAAGGCTGGGCGACAGGTTTGGAGTCCGTCGTCCTCAATTTGTGGTGGACGGCGTCGCAGTAGCCCAAGTCTGCTGGAGTGGTCTGGAACGCGTCAGCTCGTTTGCTCAGCAGCTCTTCGAGGCGTTGCTTCTGGCTGCTGGTTCCATCGAAGTCTGGCAGATGGAATGGAGCTGGTGCCGGTGTTTTCGTGTCTCCTGAAGACAGGCGCTGCGTGGAGATGACTAGCTCGTTGACTGTAGCGCTGTAGGTGACGTCGGCCTGGCTCTCGACTGTGTCAGTGGCGTGCAGTGTGGCGATCGGCGTTCTGGCAGGCAGCGTCTTGTCCTCAGGAGAGAGGTTTGCGATCCTGATGAACCGGCAGGAGGGGTCCCCAGCGACCAAGGTGGGGACAGTCAGCAGACCGCCAGGAAGGGGATGGGAAAGGGGGGAAGCCAGCAATTGCCGGGTGTACCTCTGGTTGCTGGTAACCCGGATTGTGGCCATGGAGTAGGCAGGGATTGAGCAGGGAGTGGAAGTCCGAGCTAGACCACGTGTTGAGTTGCGATCTAGTCGAACTTCCCGGACAGCAGCTTGCAGGGAAGGAGGGAGGTTGGACATCTGGGGCAGGCAAGTTGAAAGGACGTTCATGCCCACCAAGACCGGCAGTCGCTTCTTGCGGTTCTGCATGAACGGCTCGGTGGGCTCCTTGACGACAAGGACTGGAACATCCTTGCAGAGGTGGCCCAGGATGGAGATGTCGACGACGATGACCCCGGAGTAAGGAACTTCAGCGCCGTTGACAGCTCGAAGGGTGACGTGGCAGGCACTGATGTCGCAGTGGGCGAGATGCTGGGCCACCCATGTGTCGGTGACGGTCGTCACCTCACTGCCTGTGTCGAGTAGAGCTTCGGCCGGGCGTCCGTTGATTGAGATATCGGCAGTTGGACACTGGCCGGTGAGTGAGGTCTTCTTCTTCCTACCCCCCGCTGAATGTTTTGTGACAGCGGGGGTTAAAAGTTTTTCATGCTGCTGGTGCTGTTGTTGTTGCTGTGGTCGGGGCCGATGCCGCTGTTTGTTGTGGTACCGCTGTTTCTGGAAGCAGTCGGATTCCCGGTGGCCGACTCTGCCACACCAGTTGCACTGGGGTTGATGGTTCTGCTGCTGGTGATGGTGGTACGTCGGTGCAGCTGGTGGTGGTTGTGACGCCAGTTGTAGCTTGAGGGACTCTGTCTCCGTGGTGAGGGCAGCGATGCGTGCTTCGAGCCTTGCGATGGAGGGGTCTGGTGCAGCGAAGACTTGTTCAGCTGTTGCTTCAGCAGGGCTATCTTCCCGCATCCATCGCATGGCCTCGCTGGTGACCTCGTCGAAGGTGGCGGCCGGCTTTTCTCGCAGGAAGCGGCACATGTCACGCTTCAGGGATTGTGGGTGGAGTCCTGTGGCGAAGGTCTTGCGCAGCGTATTGTCGTTCAGTGTGTTGGCCTCGGCAGCATTGGTCTTGGCCCACGCAGCGCGTAGGTGGCTGGCGTACTCGCTAACGGACTCGCCGAGACCCTGTTGTCGCCTGTGGAAAGCGGCAGCCAGTGCGACACTATCTCGCTGGTCGCCCCACGTCTGCTCCAAGATGGCGTAAATTTTGGCCGGCGTGTTGACCTCTGCTGCTGGTCGCCTGATGACCTCCTGTCGAGCCCTTCCGTCCAGCGCTCCAAGGATCCATGCCGCTGCAGCAAGTGCAGGGACCGTCTGTAGCTGCAGGATCAGCTTGGCCTCTTGGATAAAAGTCTCGGCGCAGTCGCCCTCGCCGGTGAAACGCCTCAGCTTGCAGAGCCGCAGGTTGGGGGTGTGTGCCTCGTCCGCCATGTTTGCCTGCACTGTCTTCTTTCAGTTGATGCTCCTGTACCCTGCTCGCAGCGCCAAATGTAGTGGAGGAGTGGAAGGGTAGTAGTAGTAGACACGAGAAGCCCAAGTCCAAGCGTCTTGTTTCAACTTTTTATTCAAGAAAACAATGCAAGGAAACGTAGAGGCCGAAGGCGAAACCCGTAGACAGCAAAGCAAGTGTAGTGTCGTGTTCAGCTGCTAGGAGCGAATGCATCCTTATGCCGGTGTCCGGCCTATACTTATAGCCCCGGCGCGGACTGCACAGAAAGCACCGTCCGCCGAGAATAAAAATCGCCTGAATACGGCCAGAAACACGAAATCTGTGTTTCTTACACTTGCTTTACCCTACGTTATTTAAACAAATACCTAACCAATCATAACAAACAATACATCAAATTAAAGCTACGACCTTTAGCTTTCCATTGCAATAGATCACATTTCGTAAAAACTTATATTTATTTAGTAGGATGCAAAAACAATGGTCCTAGTGAAGGCACTGAACCAACTTCAGTGCGGAAAATTACAAAACTCTCTAAACTGGAATAATGGACAAACTCATAAATCATACAGATAAAAAGAAGAACCCTAGACAAACATCATGATATGCGTTACTTGGGGGAAAATTATACATTGACTTAGTACGAAGCGGTAAAGTCCGAAAGTAAATGGAATCGGCTAAATTCCTGCGCGAGTACCTGTCTGCATAAATTAGCAATCTTTGCAGAGGAACCAAGCATCACTCATTACAACCAAATCCTTATAAACAAACTAAAATCATATGCAACATAGGTACGGGATATGTAATAGTGATACAAAAATGACAAAACAATGATTGAAAAGACAAAGATGAGTTTGTGAGAATCAATTTCTCTCGACGATACATGAAAACCGGTCAAGGTCAGAGTGACGCTTTGGTCAGTTCGAAGCATTATCGTAAATAACACAATAATATGCAGCCATCCAGCCTAATCAGTGACTTCTATGCAAACCTAAATATAATTAGGACCGTATCAAAGATAAAAGGGACTTTGAAAGATAGAAGTTAGGTAGATATATAAAGAAAGGTATTTTATTAGAATTTGCGCCGGCAATGGTGCGCGCGCAGCATCGTATCGTCTGCTATGTACTGTACACAAGGCTGTTTCGCTATGCGATGATTAGAGTGTTTAGGGTAGCGAAGTGCACTTGGCTACAAAATAAAGAGAGAGACAGAGAGAGAGACAGAGAGAGAGAGAGAGCGCGCGCTTAACTAGCAAAACAGAGTCGCAAAGCGGCCAACATTTTGAACAACAACAACAAAACAAGAAAATTAAATGAATAAGGATTTCTGTAGAGAAGTTACATAGCTACATTCTGCCCCTGTCAGACACGCGGCGGGTACAACGTGTCCCCAATGTGCAGCAGTGCGGGTCGACACAAGGTCCGGGTAGGCTTGCACCTAGCATCATGTTCACCCTATACCAGTCCCCTGTCAGACACGCGGCGGGTACAACGTGTCCCCAATGTGCAGCAGTGCGGGTCGACACAAGGTCCGGGTAGGCTTGCACCTAGCATCATGTTCACCCTATACCAGTCCCCCGTTTCGTTAAGGCAAGAATTCCCGAGTTGTGCGAGGAAGTACCGTTTCGTGGGCAATTCTCGCTGCGAGGAACACTAGGATTTGGCGAGAGTACGCTAGCAACGCTTGGGTATGCTCGATACGCGAGAAAAAAATGGACGCTGCACTGCTGGTAATCCGATTGGCTGTTCGTGGCCGTTTACCGAACAGTGCAGACAACCTTTTTGGTATCAACCAATGGTGTTTAATTCGTGCGTAGCTAGCCATAATGCAATCAGTAGTAATGTACATGTATGTATTGGTTTTATGTACAACCGTATATTTCCTGCGATATATTGTATGTTATGATATTTTGCAATGATGTTTAGCCATAGTTCGTTATACGCGTAGGTGTGCGAGAATATGTAAGCGCAGTGCTTTAAAGATGTCCATGTTATATAGTGCTATATGTTTTATGTAAAATCAATGTCTTGTTTGTATTATTGTTATGTACCACCCCTGAATTTCTCTATGAGATAATAAAGTATTCTTATTCTTATTCTTATTCTTATAAGACCGTTTCATATTCACTCTCGCTTCCTAGCTCTGCGATAGGCTAGTCGCGAGGAAGTCTCGCCTGACAGAAACAAGCGTCAGTGTTGTGTAGACTTGTTTACTCTCAGCGTCAGCCTGCAGTTGCCCTATGATCCAACTCACCAAAAAAACGTTTAACGGGTAACCGCACCTTACCTGTCCTGCCCCTGTTGTCATTCTCCCACCCACCCCCTACACACACATACACACCCTTGTTTCTCTCTTTTATAAACAGAATGAGAGAGAGACAGACAGACAGACAGACAGACAGACGGACAGACAGACAGACAGACAGACAGAGAGACAGACAGACAGGAATACAGACAGACATTGAGACAAACAGAGAGACAGGGGGTGCTGAGGGAGAGACAGATAGAGAGAGAGAGATAGAGAGACTGAGAGAGATAATGACAGAGACAGTTGGTTGGTATATTTTAACGTCATTTTAACCGCTATGGTTATCCCGGACCGAAAGAGAGGCAGACAAACAGACAGATAGAGACAGACACATAGAACAATAAAGAGAGAGACAAACAGACAGATAGAGACAGACACATAGAACAATAAAGAGAGAGATAAACAGACAGATAGAGACAGACAAATAGAACAATAAAGAGAGAGACAAACAGACAGATAGAGACAGACACATAGAACAATTAAGAGAGAGACAAACAGACAGATAGAGACAGACACATAGAACAATAAAGAGAGAGACAAACAGACAGATAGAGACAGACACATAGAACAATAAAGAGAGAGACAAACAGACAGATAGAGACAGACAAATAGAACAATAAAGAGAGAGACAAACAGACAGATAGAGACAGACACATAGAACAATAAAGAGAGAGACAAACAGACAGATAGAGACAGACACATAGAACAATAAAGAGAGAGACAAACAGACATATAGAGACAGACACATAGAACAATAAAGAGAGAGTCAAACAGACAGATAGAGACAGACAGATAGAACAATAAAGAGAGAGACAAACAGATAGAGACAGACAGATAGAACAATAAAGAGAGAGACAAACAGACAGATAGAGACAGACAGATAGAACAATAAAGAGAGAGACAAACAGACAGATAGAGACAGACAAATAGAACAATAAAGAGAGAGACAGACAGACAGATAGAGACAGACACATAGAACAATAAAGAGAGAGACAAACAGACAGATAGAGACAGACAAATAGAACAATAAAGAGAGAGACAAACAGACAGATAGAGACAGACACATAGAACAATAAAGAGAGAGACAAACAGACAGATAGAGACAGACACATAGAACAATAAAGAGAGAGACAAACAGACATATAGAGACAGACACATAGAACAATAAAGAGAGAGGCAAACAGACAGATAGAGACAGACAGATAGAACAATTAAGAGAGAGACAAACAGACAGATAGAGACAGACATATAGAACAATAAAGAAAGAGACAAACAGATAGAGACAGACACATAGAACAATAAAGAGAGAGACAAACAGACAGATAGAGACAGACAGATAGAACAATAAAGAGAGAGAGAAACAGACAGATAGAGACAGACACATAGAACAATAAAGAGAGAGACAAACAGACATATAGAGACAGACAAATAGAACAATAAAGAGAGAGACAGACAGACAGATAGAGACAGACACATAGAACAATAAAGAGAGAGAGACAAACAGATAGAGACAGACACATAGAACAATAAAGAGAGAGACAAACAGATAGAGACAGACACATAGAACAATAAAGAGAGAGACAAACAGACAGATAGAGACAGACAGATAGAACAATAAAGAGAGAGACAAACAGACAGATAGAGACAGACACATAGAACAATAAAGAGAGAGACAAACAGACAGATAGAGACAGACACATAGAACAATAAAGAGAGAGACAAACAGACAGATAGAGACAGACAGATAGAACAATTAAGAGAGAGACAAACAGACAGATAGAGACAGACAGACAGATAGAGACAGACAGATAGAACAATAAAGAGAGAGACAAACAGACAGATAGAGACAGACACATAGAACAATAAAGAGAGAGACAAACAGACAGATAGAGACAGACACATAGAACAATAAAGAGAGAGACAAACAGACAGATAGAGACAGACAAATAGAACAATAAAGAGAGAGACAAACAGACAGATAGAGACAGACACATAGAACAATTAAGAGAGAGATAAACAGACAGATAGAGACAGACAAATAGAACAATAAAGAGATAGACAAACAGACAGATAGAGACAGACACATAGAACAATAAAGAGAGAGACAAACAGACAGATAGAGACAGACACATAGAACAATAAAGAGAGAGAGACAAACAGACAGATAGAGACAGACACATAGAACAATAAAGAGAGAGACAAACAGACAGATAGAGACAGACAAATAGAACGATAAAGAGAGAGACAAACAGACAGATAGAGACAGACACATAGAACAATAAAGAGAGAGACAAACAGACACATAGAGACAGACAGATAGAACAATAAAGAGAGAGACAAACAGACAGATAGAGACAGACACATAGAACAATAAAGAGAGAGACAGACAGACAGATAGAGACAGACACATAGAACAATAAAGAGAGAGACAAACAGACAAATAGAGACAGACAAATAGAACAATAAAGAGAGAGACAAACAGACAGATAGAGACAGACACATAGAACAATAAAGAGAGAGACAGACAGACAGATAGAGACAGACACATAGAACAATAAAGAGAGAGACAAACAGACAGATAGAGACAGACACATTGTCACAGGTCAGTTTTCGTTAGCCTGTTTCTTTCTGCGTGCGCCTTCCAAAGGAAGTTTATGGAAGGAAAACACGCCGCCTTTTCGTATTAGCTAAAGAAACAGGTACTGCCTTGACTTTACTTTCTTTCACTCTTTCCCATGCTCTCGAAGTAGCGGAGAAAGATCAACACAGGTTTACATAATTTAATACATGGATAGTGTTAATAAAATTCTTGCAATGCAGCACACATTAATCAGGTTAGTCTATATTTTTGCCAAATATCGGTATCGTACTAAATGTATCACACACTGTTCAAGCTAGGTCATGTTACTTGGCTCACAGCACACACTGATCAAATGTCTATTGCTGCTGGATTTCAATTCTGTCATGGTAATCTAACGTGACTCCGCCGCTGCAAACGTTCTTCAGAATTTTCCCTTAGAGGACATCAAAACAAAAGGAATACACATAATGTTTATGAAGTTTTGACTTAGCTCGATGTCATTGAAAAGGTACTCGAGATGACGTGTAGCACTTGACTGGTCTTGAAGACCGCGCTCCTGGTTTGGTTCGTCACTCTTCTTCTCAAGACACCATCATCAAGTTAATAGCAGTAGTAGTCTGGTTACATCTCTCTCCACAAATACGGCAACATAAGGAAGAGGAAGATGAATGAAACATTGGACCGTGGGTTCCTGAAACAGATCAAAGGGCCATATGTGTTACCTACACAGCCTGTCTAAAAGACTTGGTTTGTTCATGTTTTATTATCGTTCTCATTCTATTACTGCGTTTCGAAAAATGGGGCTTTGGCAACAGCGCACATTCAAACGTACACAACTTGACAACAACACAATGTACATGACTGACACGATACACTCATCTCCGCCCAGATCCCGTGGAACGATTGTCGATGCAATAACCACAGCCCCTTACCTTCAAAGAAAGGGGAACGGCTTTTCTTCCAAGCGTTCTTCGTTCCGTAGACTTGCGGAAAACGACCCTCTCGTGAAACGATTTTAGTTTACGTCAGTACACTTGGATACGTCATATGAATACGTCACTTGGCTACGTCGTGTAATGCGCGAGTAGTCTCGGTTGCCTATTCTATTCTTGACAGGTTCGCGCCTCATAATAATAATTCATGACAGCCCCTTTCTTGAGAATGAATTTCCCAAATTTAGTCACTATATGAAGCGCGACTTAATTAATTTGCTCTATGGTTGTCACAACCCGGTATTTCTTACCTCCTTTCTTCTTCACAAAAACGATTGGAGCATTGTACGGTGAGTTTGCCGGTTCAATGACCCCGAGCTTCAACATCTCGTCGATCTCGTCTACAACCATTTTCACCATCGCATGAGGTATGGATCTCGGTCGAACAAACACAGGTTTCTTCTCTGTAAGTTCGATTCTGCACTTCTCTAAGTTGGTAGTAATCGGTACATCAGTCAGATTCTTAGAGAATGCACTACAGATCGCGTTCGCCTCTTTTGTTCTTTCTCTACTCAATTCTTTACAGAAGTTCACGCTTGTGACATCTTCTGTACGAGTAGTTTCCAGCAGAGGAATCATCTTCTGAGTGTCTATTCGGAAGATATCATCGTTCATCGTATCATCTTCCTCGATGACTACGGCGATGTGTTCTTCTGCTTCTTCTTTTTTTTCGTCAATTCTGTTTCTGAGGTCGACAACGTATTCTGCTGTCGTCTTCTGTTCACCTTCGACCGATTCCTCAGTCCATGCCCGACGCAGATCCTGCATGGGACCTCTGATGGTCTTGCCATACTGCATTTCAAAGGGTGAGAACCCCAGACTGTCTTGAGGTGCTTTCTTGGTTCTGCCTTTTGGCGCTGTTCTTTGGCATGTGTCACACAAGAGACAGTAACGTTTTATGTCTCCGACAAAACCTGGCCACCAGAACTCACACCGGATTCTATCAGTGGTTTTCTTTTGCCCGAGATGACCTGCCATCGGGTGGTCGTGCCCAAAAGAAAGAACTTTGGTTCTCATTTCTTTGGGAACATCGACTTTACTAGATTCACTCCCGGTTTTGTCGAGTGTTGTCCTGTACAAGATTTCTTTCTTGTAGACATACCTCACACCGTGGAACGATTCTCCTGAAACAGCCATCTGGCGTACTTTTGCCAGCGTTTCATCATCATTCTGAGCCTTCTTGAGATCTTGCGGGGAATACATCTTGTGTATATTTCTGTCATCATGCCTAGTTCTCGGCACAGGTTTCTCATTCTGCTCTTTTTTCTCCTTCTCTTGCTTACGTGTACTGACCGCCGCGTTGGTCTCACCTTGATACCAACTCGGGTCACGTACTGGAAACAAAGGGGTCTTCTTCTTGTTCTGGCCTACACCATACCATTTACCTATGAGGACAGGATAAATGGGATCTTCGAGTATGACCACTTCGGTTTTGGCATCAAAATACGGACAGTCAATGTGGGCCACAGCCGTGGGACACAATTTCCGTGTTTTCTTCTCTGCGAGAGTAGTTTCTTTTTTCTTTGCCAAGTACCTTTCTTCAGGTATAAGGTCGGCCCTGACCATAATACCTGAGCATCCGGAATCGCGTAATGCTTTTACGATTCGGCCGTCTAATTTGATGAACACTTCCTCTTTGAAATCCTTCTTTTTGCACGACTTGCACAGCTTGTCAAGATGTACGGGGATTTCTTGTCCATCAAATTCATTTCGAACATGAACTGCGTGAACGCTTTCTCCCTTATTGGGACAGAATCGCGACAGGTGCCCTTTGCCCTTGCAAAAAAAACAACAGCCTGTGGCTTTCAGTCTTTGTTTTTCATCATCGCTCACGTATTTATGTTCTTTCTGTGACGATTTCTCTTTCGCGTCACTTTCGACGACGTTCGAACCTTTCGTGTTCGAAAACGCGCTGCCGCTAGAATGGTTTTGGTGAGATTGCCGTGGCCTGATGTTCGAACGTGATTGTTCGTACTCCGTGGCAATTTCGCCCATTTCTTTCGCAGACTTCGGTTTCCGATCAAGTACGTGCAACATCACTTCGGTAGGGAAGGTGTTCTCTAATTGTTCTCTGAGAACTAGATCCTTCAGATCTGCCACATGTTCATCGCACTTGGCTAACTCGATCCATTTATCGAGGATGCGCTCAAGTTTGGTGACATGTTCTTTGTACGTGTCAGATGGGTTTCGCTTCAGCTGACGGAATTTCTTCCGATATTGATCTGCTGTCAGTTGAAATCCATCGTACAACGCATTCTTCAAAGTGTTGTAGTTGCGCGCGTCTTCGAAACTGAGTTTTGCATAAATGGTTCTCGCCTTTCCTTTCAGGAAATACACCATTCTCGTAGCTTTGCGTTCGTCGTCGAGATGACAGTCGGTTGCATAATGTTCAAATTGTGCAAACCAACTCTCGATGTCGTCTTTGTCGTCAAGAAAAGGGATTTTTGGGATAAAGTCGTCATCCCCACGACGCCTCGACGCGTTATTGTTGGCGTTGTCTCGGTGTGCTTCCGTTTGTATCCTCAACTGTTCTAGCTGAAACGCGCGATCGGCTTCTCGTTCACGTTCGAGAACTTCACGTTCACGTTCACGTTCGAGAACTTCACGTTCACGTTCACGTTCCTCTCGTGCGCGTTCTTCAGCTACAAACTCCCGCAAGTCTTTGCCTTCGAGTCCTAACTCTCGTCCTATCGCCAAAAGTTCGCGAGTCCACTCCAATCCGGATTTTACAGGGTGGATCGGACCTGCACGTTCATTACTCGCAGCGGATACATAAGTCGTTACACGCGCGCCTAACGTCTGAGAATCATTATCGCTCGATTCTCCTTGGGTGTTGACATATGTGTCACCACCTTCAACATCTGAAACTACGGCCTCGGCCGTATTCTGGTTCTGCGGGTCAGCGTTCATTCTTGCTATATGCGCCCTAGTACTCGGGTGTTTGGATGTTTGCATATCCTTTACGTTAACTCACACACAGATATTCACTGAATCAAACTGCAAATACGTGATGCTCGGTTGAAAAACCGATTTGACTAAACTGCTTTTCACACACTATTTACTAGAGAGAGAAAACTCCCCCACTATAGAATGAAGTGTTACTTTAGTGAAGCTCACTTTGCTACTTGAATTCATGAACGTTCAACGTTACCTCAGTAAACGTTACGTGTCCCAATGACACGATTTCTCTGAACCATTCTAATATCCTTTTACAACCACGGATACCTAACACTAGAATTTATGGTTCTTCTGGTATATGTCAAACAATATACCGTTCTATCGAGTGAACTTCATTTTAATATCTCATCGGCGCTCCATCAACGTGGACCTTTCGCCTATATTAATATCAACTCGATTCTATCGCACAGTAAGTCGAAATAAGATTCTTCAATTATCTACTGCTGTATAGACAATAATCTAAATTTCCTAACCCTTACTCTTGGCGTTGTGAAGTGTGACTGTCTGCAGAATCAACTTCACTTCCACGGTCCTTCTGGACGAAGATGAGTGCTATCCCTCGTATATAACCCAATTCGCCCACCAACCTCCCACGGCGACCAACAATATTATAATGTTGTCGACTAAGGGACACAGGATGGCCTGACAGGGTGTTAGTCCACTGTCTTCTGTTATAGCTTTTTGTTTAGCACAGCCAAATAGGGGGAACTAAACTACTATAACATTAGTGCTTTACGTAAATTATTATAGTGACGTCAAAGCCTTGCGTCACTCTTCATTTGGATTATTCCCGTGTGCTGAAGCACACACGTCAGACTCTGTTATTGTTAAATGATGAGCTAACTATAAACATGAATAAACACAAAAGTTGATTTATACGATGATGAACATGAACGGACGAACACACAAACGAAAAACGAATAGGGAATTTGTTTGAAGAAAATTTGTTTGGGGAAGCCAAATTGAAATTACGAGTTAAAAAATCCCGGACGAAGCCCCCATATGTCACAGGTCAGTTTTCGTCAGCCTGTTTCTTTCTGCGTGCGCCTTCCAAAGGAAGTTTATGGAAGGAAAACACGCCGCCTTTTCGTATTAGCTAAAGAAACAGGTACTGCCTTGACTTTACTTTCCTTCACTCTTTCCCATGCTCTCGAAGTAGCGGAGAAAGATCAACACAGGTTTACATAATTTAATACATGGATAGTGTTAATAAAATTCTTGCAATGCAGCACACATTAATCAGGTTAGTCTATATTTTTGCCAAATATCAGTATCGTACTAAATGTATCACACACTGTTCAAGCTAGGTCATGTTACTTGAATCACAGCACACTCTGATCAAATGTCTATTGCTGCTGGATTTCAATTCTGTCATGGTAATCTAACGTGACTCCGCCGCCGCAAACGTTCTTCAGAATTTTCCCTTAGAGGACATCAAAACAAAAGGAATACACATAATGTTTATGAAGTTTTGACTTAGCTCGATGTCATTGAAAAGGTACTCGAGATGACGTGTAGCACTTGACTGGTCTTGAAGACCGCGCTCCTGGTTTGGGTCGTCACTCTTCTTCTCAAGACACCATCATCAAGTTAATAGCAGTAGTAGTCTGGTTACATCTCTCTCCACAATTACGGCAACATGAGGAAGAGGAAGATGAATGAATCATTGGACCGTGGGTTCCTGAAACAGATCAAAGGGCCATATGTGTTACCTACACAGCCTGTCTAAAAGACTTGGTTTGTTCATGTTTTATTATCGTTCTCATTCTATTACTGCGTTTCGAAAAATGGGGCTTTGGCAACAGCGCACATTCAAACGTACACAACTTGACAACAACACAATGTACATGACTGACACGATACACTCATCTCCGCCCAGATCCCGTGGAACGATTGTCGATGCAATACCCACAGTCCCTTACCTTCAAAGAAAGGGGAACGGCTTTTCTTCCAAGCGTTCTTCGTTCCGTAGACTTGCGGAAAACGACCCTCTCGTGAAACGATTTTAGTTTACGTCAGTACACTTGGATACGTCATATGAATACGTCACTTGGCTACGTCGTGTAATGCGCGAGTAGTCTCGGTTGCCTATTCTATTCTTGACAGGTTCGCGCCTCATAATAATAATTCATGACACACATAGAACAATTAAGAGAGAGACAAACAGACAAATAGAGACAGACAGATAGAACAATAAAGAGAGAGACAAACAGACAGATAGAGACAGACAGATAGAACAATAAAGAGAGAGACAAACAGACACATAGAGACAGACACATAGAACAATAAAGAGAGAGACAAACAGACAGATAGAGACAGACACATAGAACAATAAAGAGAGAGACAAACAGACAGACAGAGACACACAAATAGAACAATAAAGAGAGAGACACACAGACAGATAGAGACAGACAGATAGAACAATAAAGAGAGAACAATAAAGAGAGAGAGACAAACAGACAGATAGAGACAGACAAATAGAACAATAAAGAGAGAGACAAACAGACAGATAGAGACAGACAAATAGAACAATAAAGAGAGAGGCAAACAGACAGATAGAGACAGACAGATAGAACAATAAAGAGAGAAATAAAGACAGAGACACACAGACAGATAGAGACAGACACATAGAACAATAAAGAGAGAGACACACAGACAGATAGAGACAGACACATAGAACAATAAAGAGAGAGACAAACAGAGAAATAGAGACAGACACATAGAACAATAAAGAGAGAGACAAACAGACAGATACAGACAGACAGACAAATAGAACAATTAAGAGAGAGACAAACAGACAAATAGAGACAGACAAATAGAACAATAAAGAGAGAGACAAACAGACAGATAGAGACAGACACATAGAACAATAAAGAGAGAGACAAACAGACAGATAGAGACAGACACATAGAACAATAAAGAGAGAGACAGACAGACAGATAGAGACAGACACATAGAACAATAAAGAGAGAGACAAACAGACAGATAGAGACAGACACATAGAACAATTAAGAGAGAGACAAACAGACAGATAGAGACAGACAGATAGAACAATAAAGAGAGAGACAAACAGACAGATAGAGACAGACACATAGAACAATAAAGAGAGAGACAAACAGACAGATAGAGACAGACACATAGAACAATAAAGAGAGAGACAAACAGACAGATAGAGACAGACAAATAGAACAATAAAGAGAGAGAGACAAACAGACATATAGAGACAGACACATAGAACAATAAAGAGAGAGACAAACAGACAGATAGAGACAGACACAGAACAATAAAGAGAGAGACAAACATACAGATAGAGACAGACAAACAGACAGATAGAGACAGACAAATAGAACAATAAAGAGAGAGACAAACAGACAGATAGAGACAGACACATAGAACAATAAAGAGAGAGACAAACAGACAGATAGAGACAGACACATAGAACAATAAAGAGAGAGACAAACAGACAGATAGAGACAAACAGACAAATAGAGACAGACACATAGAACAATAAAGAGAGAGACAAACAGACAGATAGAGACAGACACATAGAACAATAAAGAGAGAGACAGACAGACAGATAGAGACAGACACATAGAACAATAAAGAGAGAGACAGACAGACAGATAGAGACAGACACATAGAACAATAAAGAGAGAGACAAACAGACAGATAGAGACAGACAAATAGAACAATAAAGAGAGAGACAGACAGATAGAGACAGACACATAGAACAATAAAGAGAGAGACAAACAGACAGATAGAGACAGACACATAGAACAATAAAGAGAGAGACAGACAGATAGAGACAGACACATAGAACAATAAAGAGAGAGACAAACAGACAGATAGAGACAGACACATAGAACAATAAAGAGAGAGACAAACAGACAGATAGAGACAGACAAATAGAACAATAAAGAGAGAGACAAACAGACAGATAGAGACAGACAAATAGAACAATAAAGAGAGAGACAGACAGACAGATAGAGACAGACACATAGAACAATAAAGAGAGAGACAAACAGACAGATAGAGACAGACACATAGAACAATAAAGAGAGAGACAGACATATAGAGGCAGACAAATCGACAGAGAGAGGCAGACAAATAGACAGATAGAGACAGACAGACAGACAGAGAGAGATAGACAAATAGAAAAATACAGAGAGAGAGACAGTGTCTGCCCCACGTCAATGTTTCATAATTGTATTTCTGCCCGAGTAAGGTCCCTCGATGAGTGCATCGCGGCCTGGATGTGCAGTGGTGTGAGACCAACAAGAGTCCGGGTTAGCTTGCTCCTTTCATCAAGGCCTGGATGTACAGTAGTGTGAGACCAACAAGAGTCCGGGTAAGCTTGCTCCTTTCATCAAGGCCTACCTCTTTTCACCGCCTGAGTTGGCTATGGTATTAGGGGAAGGGCTCCTAATATGGACCGGCGCATTATATAAACCATCTCCTGTTCTGACAAACTAACGGTGCTGGAGCGCTCAGAACAATTTCATTCGCTGCTGGATAACTTGCACATGTCAAAACAGTTGCAGAAACCCAAACCACAAAACCGTTAGGCTTTTTCTCTTTTTATATTTAGTCAAGTTTTGACTAAATATTTTAACATCGAGGGGGAATCGAAACGAGGGTCGTGGTGTATGTGCGTGTGTGCGTGTGTGCGTGTGTGTGTGTGTCTGTGTGTGTGTGTAGAGCGATTCAGACTAAACTACTGGACCGATCTTTATGAAATTTGACATGAGAGTTCCTGGGTATGAAATCCCCGAACGTTTTTTTCATTTTTTGGATAAATGTCTTTGATGACGTCATATCCGGCTTTTCGTGAAAGTTGAGGCGGCACTGTCACGCCCTCATTTTTCAACCAAATTGGTTGAAATTTTGGTCAAGTAATCTTCGACAAAGCCCGGACTTCGGTATTGCATTTCAGCTTGGTGGCTTAAAAATTAATTAATGACTTTGGTCATTAAAAATCTGAAAATTGTAAAAAAAAATAAAAATTTATAAAACGATCCAAATTTACGTTTATCTTATTCTCCATCATTTGCTGATTCCAAAAACATATAAATATGTTATATTCGGATTAAAAACAAGCTCTGAAAATTAAATATATAAAAATTATTATCAAAATTTTATTTTCGAAATCAATTTAAAAACACTTTCATCTTATTCCCTGTCGGTTCCTGATTCCAAAAATATATAGATATGATATGTTTGGATTAAAAACACGCTCAGAAAGTTAAAACGAAGAGAGGTACAGAAAAGCGTGCTATCCTTCTCAGCGCAACGAATATCCCGCTCTTCTTTTCAATTCCACGGGCACTGCCCTTTGCCACGGGCGGTGGAGTGACGATGCTACGAGTATACGGTCTTGCTGCGTTGCGTTGCGTTCAGTTTCATTCTGTGAGTTCGACAGCTACTTGACTAAATATTGTATTTTCGCCTTACGCGACTTGTTTACACTTTTGGCAGCGTTCACTTAAGACGGATCACTGGTTTCCGTCAACAGCCAAAGCTATATATGACAGCTAAATCTATATTTGCTACATGTTATGAGTGTTGACCCCGAGTTTCTACTGCAAACAAAAAATAATAAAGCAACATTTCAAAGTATTTGTGTATCTCCTAATTTGGACCACCTTCAACAAAGAGAAGAAACAAATAGCTAAAAGATGATTTGATTAACTCATCAGGAAGCTTGCTGAACATAACCTATAACTAACCGTCGATCTTTCAACAAATAATATAACACATTGTCTTCTTTTCGTGGACGTTGATAATTTCATTTTTTCTCTCTCTGTTTTTGATAAAATAAATTTTTAGTTAACTGCTGTGCTTCAAATAACTTTCTCGTCAAACGCAACAGATAAATCTAAAGCATATTTGAATCAGTCTGACTTGCACAATCTTCTTCTTCTTCTTCTTGTCGATCACACTTGTTATATTGTCAGCCCGGACAGCGAGACGAATGATGTCGTCTTCTTCCACTTCTTCTTGTCGCCAACACTTCTTATATTGTCAGCCCGGACAGCGAGACGAATGATGTCGTCTTCTCCAGGTCTTCCTGTCCTCCGTACAGCTTGCAGTGGAGGGAGACTGCAGTTGGCCACACGGTTTTTCTCAGACTCAAGGATGGTGCATCGCTGGAGGATGTGTTCAGTGGTCTGGTCCTCTAGTCCACAGCTGCACGTAGGGGAGGGGACCAGCTTCATCTTTTGGGACATGTGGGCATTTAGGCGTTATGCCCAGTGCGGAGTCGCATCAGCACGACTTGTTCATGTCGCGTGAGGAGATGATAATCGTCCTTCCGTTTCTGGGGCCTAAACACTGCCTTGATGAGGGTTTTCTTCTCCATGAAGCTGACAGGGCTGTCTGTTTGGTCTCCCTGTGCTCCGAGTTTGGCGAGCTTGTCTGCCCTCTCATTTCCGGGGATCTCGCAGTGGGCAGGTAACCACTGCAGTACCACTCGCCTTTGTTGTTCGACGTTGTGGAGTTTCTCCATGTGACTTGCACAATAAGTTGTATAATGTTATTTTGAAGTATGGGGGGCTTTTTACAGTGATTCGGGAAGGCCTCTTCACTGGTCCATATTAGGTGCCCAGGCTACTAATAAAGACCCATTGTGAATTTTTCTGTATTTAATTTTTGCTGAATATCTATCACAGCTAATTCGCTCTAAATAGGCATAACAGTTAACTAAAGAGAGAATGACTACTAAACACAAAATGAAACTTCTCTGCAAGAAAACAAGCTAGTTATCAGCATGAAACAAAAAAGTGGTCCATATTAGGCAACCTTCCCCTATAATCTTATACTACTGCATTTATGCCACCCCCACCCCCCCCCCCCCCCAACAAAAAAATAAAATAAAGGCTCAACCCCACCTCCAAGATCAAAGGATGAGTTCATCGCGACCCGGATGTGCAGCAGTGTGAAACGTCACGAGGGTCCGGGTACACGTATCAGGTGGCCGTGCTGAAGTCTGTATGTTGTAAGGACCAGTGTCGTCACAGCTCAGTCTCTGTCTGTACCAACCTGTCGTCAACACCACAGTAGAGACTTGTTACAAGCTGTATGTTGTAAGGACCAGTGTCGTCACAGCTCAGTCTCTGTCTGTACCAACCTGTCGTCAACACCACAGTAGAGACTTGTTACAAGCTGTATGTTGTAAGGACCAGTGTCGTCACAGCTCAGTCTCTGTCTGTACCAACCTGTCGTCAACACCACAGTAGAGACTTGTTACAAGCTGTGTTTATTGTATTTGTAACCTGTCGTTGATATCATAGTAGAGATTTGGTACAGGCAGTGTGTAGTGTGTATATGTGTCTGCGTGTCTTTGATCTGTCTCTCGTAGTGTAGAGTGTTAATGTAAATGCGTGTCTACGCCCTGTGGGATTAAGTGTAGTGTTCGCCGTACTGACTTCAGCAGTTTTCTGTGCAGGGATACATTTCAGCATACTTCTACCATTTTGAGAACTGCTCTGATATCAAGGAAACAGCTTCAGGACGTCTGTGTGTGATGTATTATCTGCTGTGACCTGGTGAAACACTGACTGAAGCTAACGAGTTTTGAGAAAGAAACACTGACTGAAGCTAAAGAGTTTTGAGAAAGAAACACTGACTGAAGCTAACGAGTTGTGAGAAAGAAACACTGACTGAAGCTAACGAGTTGTGAGAAAGAAACACTGACTGAAGCTAACGAGTTGTGAGAAAGAAACACTGACTGAAGCTAACGAGTCGTGAGAAAGAAACACTGACTGAAGCTAACGAGTTGTGAGAAAGAAACACTGACTGAAGCTAACGAGTTGTGAGAAAGAAACACTGACTGAAGCTAACGAGTTGTGAGAAAGAAACGCTGACTGAAGCTAAAGAGTTGTGAGAAAAAAACACTGACTGAAGCTAACGAGTTGTGAGAAAGAAACACTGACTGAAGCTAACGAGTTGTGAGAAAGAAACACTGACTGAAGCTAACGAGTTGTGAGAAAGAAACACTGACTGAAGCTAACGAGTGGTGAGAAAGAACCACCGACTAAAGCTAACGAGCAGTGAGAAAGAACCACTGACTGAAGCTAACGAGTCGTGAGAAAGAAACATTGACTTTAAAGCTAACGAGTTGTGAGAAAGAAACACTGACTGAAGCTAACGAGTTTTGAGAAAGAAACACTGACTGAAGCTAACGAGTTGTGAGAAAGAAACACTGACTGAAGCTAACGAGTTGTGAGAAAGAAACACTGTTTGGAGCTAACGAGTTGGAGGGATAACTGTGGATTGCTTTGTTCAGAGGTAAGAGTGTATAAGTGGATTTTACTCATTTAACCTTCAATGTGTTTTCAAGAGCCAAATAAACATCTTTCAATCCTTTGGCATTTTTGTTTAGCAAAAATACTAATATATTTAATTTCATTCAAACTTTCTATGACATTTTAAGGCGATCTGCTGGATCATCTGGCACACTTTGATCTGATCAAAATGTCCTTAACAGTGTCAACTTATTTACTATCTGGGTTATTGTAAGTTACTCAGTTGTTCATGTTGTATATTTCTTAGGTAATTGTTGTTACCAGACCGCGTATTGATATCCCCTGGACAAAGTCATGAAAATTCGCGATGACATTACCAACACAACACAGAATTATTAGCATTTATATGGGTGTGTGGATACTCAAGTACCACACGGCACAGAGAACGCATTCACATGTACTCATCGTCAACAATGCAGGTTTTATTACCAAAACAAAAGGTGGTTTTTTTAGTTGTTTTTTTAAAGATTATTAATCTTTGTACATACTGATTTTAGACCAACAAACCAGTGTGCAAAACCGTTGATTAGGCGTTATTTTACCCTGCAAGAAACTCTCACAGAGCTTCAACCTTCCTCCTGCCCCCCCTCCTCCTCACACCCCACCCCCATCCACCAATAATCCAACCCACAACTCAGTTTGCGACCCGGATGTCTATAAGTGTGAGACGACGCAATGACACGGTGCACGTATCATGTATCGGTACTGAGGCCGCCTCGTTGTGGGGCCATTCTTGTCAGCGTTCTGCCCGTGTCACTGCAGAGAGGTCGTGTTGCTTTCCTGTGTCATGTCAAAGTACTGGCCTGGCTTGGAGAAGTGTAATGTCAGCGTTCTGTCCGTGTCTCTGCAGAGAGGTCGTGTTGCTTTCCTGTGTCATGTCAAAGTACTGGCCTGGCTTGGAGAAGTGTAATGTCAGCATTCTGCCCGTGTCTCTATAGAGAGGTCGTGTTGCTTTCCTGTGTCATGTCAAAGTACTGGCCTGGCTTGGAGAAGTGTAATGTCAGCGTTCTGCCCGTGTCACTACAGAGAGGTCGTGTTGCTTTCCTGTGTCATATCAAAGTACTGGCCTGGCTTGGAGAAGTGTAATGTCAGCGTTCTGCCCGTGTCACTACAGAGAGGTCGTGTTGCTTTCCTGTGTCATGTCAAAGTACTGGCCTGGCTTGGAGAAGTGTAATGTCAGCGTTCTGCCCGTGTCTCTACAGAGAGGTCGTGTTGCTTTCCTGTGTCATATCAAAGTACCGGCCTGGCTTGGAGAACTGTAATGTCAGCGTTCTGCCCGTGTCAGAGAGGTCGTGTTGCTTTCCTGTGTCATATCAAAGTACTGGCCTGGTTTGGAGAAGTGTAATGTCAGCGTTCTGCCCGTGTCAGAGAGGTCGTGTTGCTTTCCTGTGTCATGTCAAAGTACTGGCCTGGCTTGGAGAAGTGTAATGTCAGTGTTCTGCCCGTGTCAGAGAGGTCGTGTTGCTTTCCTGTGTCATATCAAAGTACTGGCCTGGCTTGGAGAAGTGTAATGTCAGCGTTCTGCCCGTGTCACTGCAGAGAGGTCGTGTTGCTTTCCTGTGTCATATCAAAGTACTGGCCTGGCTTGGAGAAGTGTAATGTCAGCGTTCTGCCCGTGTCAGAGAGGTCGTGTTGCTTTCCTGTGTCATGTCAAAGTACTGGCCTGGCTTGGAGAAGTGTAATGTCAGCGTTCTGCCCGTGTCAGAGAGGTCGTGTTGCTTTCCTGTGTCATATCAAAGTACTGGCCTGGCTTGGAGAAGTGTAATGTCAGCGTTCTGCCCGTGTCACTACAGAGAGGTCGTGTTGCTTTCCTGTGTCATGTCAAAGTACTGGCCTGGCTTGAAGAAGTGTAATGTCAGTGTGTTTTGCAAATAACATGCAATGTTTTGTAGTCTCGGCTGGCCGCCTAAATTTGATTTTTGTCGGACTCTGACGTCACTTGGCTTAAAGAAGAGAAATCCAATGTTCAATAAATACATAAACAAATAACATCAGACAATGAACAGAACAGAGCTTACATTCCCCACACAAATAACATCAGACAATGAACAGAAAAGAGCTTACATTCTCCACACAAATAACATCAGACAATGAACAGAAAAGAGCTTACATTCTCCACACAAATAACATCAGACAATGAACAGAAAAGAGCTTACATTCTCCACACAAATAACATCAGACAATGAACAGAAAAGAGCTTACATTCTCCACACAAATAACATCAGACAATGAACAGAAAAAGAGCTTACATTCTCCACACAAATAACATCAGACAATGAACAGAAAAGAGCTTACATTCTCCACACAAATAACATCAGACAATGAACAGAAAAGAGCTTATATACATTCTCCACACAAATAACATCAGACAATGAACAGAAAAGAGCTTACATTCTCCACACAAATAACATCAGACAATGAACAGAAAAGAGCTTACATTCTCCACACAAATAACATCATACAATGAACAGAAAAGAGCTTACATTCTCCACACAAATAACATCAGACAATGAACAGAAAAGAGCTTACATTCTCCACACAAATAACATCAGACAATGAACAGAAAAAGAGCTTACATTCTCCACACAAATAACATCAGACAATGAACAGAAAAGAGCTTACATTCTCCACACAAATAACATCAGACAATGAACAGAAAAGAGCTTACATTCTCCACACAAATAACATCAGACAATGAACAGAAAAGA
Source organism: Littorina saxatilis (assembly GCF_037325665.1). Classification (NCBI taxonomy): domain Eukaryota; kingdom Metazoa; phylum Mollusca; class Gastropoda; order Littorinimorpha; family Littorinidae; genus Littorina; species Littorina saxatilis. The sequence continues at coordinate 27,410 of NW_027128676.1, forward strand.
GCTTACATTCTCCACACAAATAACATCAGACAATGAACAGAAAAAGAGCTTACATTCTCCACACAAATAACATCAGACAATGAACAGAAAAAATCTTACATTCTCCACACAAATAACATCAGACAATGAACAGAAAAGAGCTTACATTTTCCACACAAATAACATCAGACAATGAACAGAATAAAGCTTACATTCTCCACACAAATAACATCAGACAATGAACAGAAAAGAGCTTACATTCTCCACACAAATAACATCAGACAATGAACAGAAAAGAGCTTACATTCTCCACACAAATAACATCAGACAATGAACAGAAAAGAGCTTACATTCTCCACACAAATAACATCAGACAATGAACAGAAAAAGAGCTTACATTCTCCACACAAATAACATCAGACAATGAACAGAAAAAGAGCTTACATTCTCCACACAAATAACATCAGACAATGAACAGAAAAGAGCTTACATTCTCCACACAAATAACATCAGACAATGAACAGAAAAGAGCTTACATTCTCCACACAAATAACATCAGACAATGAACAGAAAAGAGCTTACATTCTCCACACAAAAAAGGCTCTGGAGAAGAAAACAACAACAACAACAACAACAACAACAACAACAACAACAACAACAACAACAACAACAACACCAACAACAACAACAACAACACCAACAACAACAACAACAACAACACCAACAACAACAACAACTACAACTACAACAACAACAAACAACATACAGCAACAACAACAACAACAACAACAACAACAAAGTATTGTGACACATTTGTTCTCCAACGGAACAATTCCTTCCCGTCATTTCATTCAAACTTTTTCTGCCTGAATTTTCGTCGATTTTTGTATTGGTATCCTACGTTTTTGTCAGATTAAGTTTGAATCATTTGTGATTATGTGTAAGTCCTTTGGGACGAACAGTTGCACGAACCGCTGCTGAATGGACTTCACTGACAGACAACCTTCACTCGGCAGGGCTCCCCACGGTCGCCCGTCCTACAGGGTCCCGGGACCCCCACTTGTAATGTTGAGAGGGTCCTTGGACCCCCTAAGTGGAGTTTTAGAGGGTCCCAAGAGTACCGGGACCCCACTTGTAATGTTGAGAGGGTCCTTGGACACCCTAAGCGGAGTTTTAGAGGGTCCCAAGAGTACCGGGTCCCCCAAAACCCTTTGTACATATAACGCATTGTGATCGCGAATAATGTGATATGAAGTGGGTTTTTTTATTACCAGAATATTCGAGGCCTTTTCAAATGCAACACGCACGCACACTTTGTTCCCGCGTGAAATTGGCATAATTTGTGCTTGCATTTTGACTTAGCTGACGACTACAGTCTGAAAAGAGTATACGGGACGCACGAGAACGGAAATTTAGTGCGTCCCGGGACCCGCTCTTTATAGGTCGAGTGCGTCCCGGGACCCCCTCCATGAATTTCTAGTACGTGATTTCGGCTTCTAGTGCGTATAGGACGCAGGGACGCGCACTTTGGGGAGCCCTGCTCGTTGTAATGTGGTGTGGATGTTTCAGGTGAGACAGGGCGAGAACAATGGCGAGCAAGCAGGAAGCCCTGCTCGTTGTAATGTGGTGTGGATGTTTCAGGTGAGACAGGGCGAGAACAATGGGGAGCCCTGCTCGTTGTAATGTGGTGTGGATGTTTCAGGTGAGACAGGGCGAGAACAATGGCGAGCCAGCAGGGAGCCCTGCTCGTTGTAATGTGGTGTGGATGTTTCAGGTGAGACAGGGCGAGAACAATGGCGAGCAAGCAGGGAGGTAGCGGAGCCATTCCGAAGACTTCACAACAGGTAGGCCGCTGTCACCGTCTTGTATTGTCCATAATGTTTCCCATTGTTTTGTTTTGTCGGTCGTGGTGTCTTTTGCTTACTGATTTGTTGTGCATAGCATTGTATTGTACTGTCCAAATTATATTGAATTGTGAAAATTATATTGCACTGTCCAAATTATATTGTATTATCCATTTTTTGTATTGTCCATTGCATTGTGTTGTCCATTGCATTGTATTACCCATAGTATTGTATTATCGGTGGCATTGTATTGTCCATAACATTGTATTGTCCATAACTGTCATTATATTGTCCATAACATTGTGTTGTCTATAGCATTGTATTGTCCATAACATTGTATTGTCCATAACATTGTATTGTCCATAGCATTGTATTGTCCATAACATTGTGTTGCCCATAGCATTGTATTGTCCATAACATTGTGTTGCCCATAGCATTGTATTGTCCATAACATTGTATTGTCCATAACATTGTGTTGCCCATAGCATTGTATTGTCCATAACATTGTGTTGCCCATATCATTGTATTGTCCCCAGCAATGTGTTGTCCATTATAAGATGTTTGGTGCTTTTGTGTTGGTCCGAGGGGACCATATCGTCTTTTGTTTCATCTTTATCGACTAAGGCCGAAGGCCGTGGTTGATAAAAATGTAAGGCCGCGGTTGATAATAATGTAACAAAAGGCGATAACTATGCTCCCTGGGGACCAACACAAAATGCAAATGATACTGAATGCAACGCAATTTGGACGTATGTGTTGTAGTTTACATAGACCGAACTGATCAGTTTTATTTTATCGGTTCCAGTGTCATTATTGCATAATTTTGTACAGCTTATTTCAATAAGGCTCCAGTTCTTACCACAACTAGGCACCCGTTTCTTTCGCTCTCTCTGTTCAACAAAACAGAAACTGCTTGTGTCAGCATAATATGTTTTGATTTTCTGGAGAGATCTCTTCTTTCATGGTCTCTCGGTTGTAGAAATGACTATGAGGCCGGTCTGTTTGCTGTGTGAGTACACTGAACAATGTAGACATAGGGCACGTACATTCTCACGACAACAGGGGACACTAAACAGTGTAGACATACATCACGTACATTCTCACGACAACAGGGGACACTGAACAGTGTAGACATACAGCACGTACATTCTCACGACAACAGGGGACACTAAACAGTGTAGACATAGTGCACGTACATTCTCACGACAACAGGGGACACTGAACAGTGTAGACATACATCACGTACATTCTCACGACAACAGAGGACACTGAACAGTGGAGACATACAGCGGCACGTACATTCTCTCGACAACAGGGGACACTGAACAGTGTGGACATACAGCACGTACATTCTCAGGACAACAGAGGACACTGAACAGTGTAGACATACATCACGTACATTCTCACGACAACAGGGGACACTCGCATTGTACGTTGCAGGCGTGCTGCCAGTGCAGCAGGGAATCACGGTGCATCAGGCAAGGGGAGTGTGACTGCCGTGCGAACTGTACCCGCTGTACCAACTGTGCTGCTCAGGGCTGTACGAATCGCGCCGTTGATCTGGTACGTCTTGGGTAGCGGTGTACTCTCTCTCTCTCTCTCTCTCTCTCTCTCTCTCTCTCTCTCTCTCTCTCTCTCTCTCTCTCTCTCTCTCTCTCTCTCTCTCTCTCTCTCTCTCTCTCTCTCTCTCTCTCTCTCTCTCTCTCTCTCTCTCTCTCTCTCTCTCTCTCCAATTGTTTATAAACCTGCTAAGACTGATAGTAAATGACTTGTGTCAGCAAATTTGTCCGAGGGTATGGTGAGGTAACCTTTTACGTTTAACTATTTTCACGATCCACACAATGCAACAGAAAAGTACGTTTGGTGTTCCAAATTTTATTCACTAAAATTACTAAATGAAGAGATCTTCGGTTTACTTCTAAAATGCAAAAATGTTTATCTTCAAACCAAAATCAAAAACTACACAACCAGAGTTCAAAACAGATTAACAAACTCAATGAAAAATCCTAATGGTTTTTGATCAACGAAGATCAAAAACGTTACCCCTGAAACAAAACAAAAACAACATAAGTATATTTCAACAACAAAAATAATCAAAGAATACTCATTTCAATTTCATTCAGAACACATTTTTTTGTCAACACAACAATCAAACAAACATAAAACTATGCTGACATAAAAATGACAAAGCATAATACAGTACAAATATGGTTATGACAAGAAAACTGGAACGCCTTATAAAATATATCATGTAAATCATGATACAGGAATTCAACCGCAAAAGAACAGGACTGGGTGGCCGAGTGGTAACGCACTTGCGCTCGGAAGCGAGAGGTTGCGAGTTCGACCCTGGGTCAGGGCGTTAGCAATTTTCTCCCCCCCCCCCCCCCCTTTCCTAACCTAGGTGGTGGGTTCAAGTGCTAGTCTTTCGGATGAAACGAAAAACCGAGGTCTCTTCGTGTACACTACATTGGGGTGTGCACGTTAAAGATCCCACGATTGACAAAATTGTATAGGCATAGATAAAAATGTCCACCAAAATACCCGTGTGACTTGGAATAATAGGCCATGAAAAGTAGGATATGCGCCGAAATGGCTGCGATCTGCTGGCCGATGTGAATGCGTGATGTATTGTGTAAAAATAATTCCATCTCACACGGCATAAATAAATCCCTGCGCCTTGAATATGTGCGCGATATAAATTGCATAAAAAGATTGAAAAATAAACTTAAATAAAAATCCCTGCGCTTAGAATTGTACCCACGGAATACGCGCGATATAAGCCTCATATTGATTGATTGATTGAGAACTTGAATTCAATCACCACCTCTGGTGCCTGTGATTACAACCCTGGTGAAATAGTCATGCATTATTCATGCATTATGCATGAATAATGCATGAATGTCTATTCATGAAGATTAATGAATTATGCATTATTGTTAAATGAGAATTCATGAATTGTGCATGAATATTATTCATGCACTTTCTTTCAGTATTAACTTGCATGGTTTCATGAACATATTCATGAATTTGTTCATGAAGCAGGTAGAGCATTCATGTACCAATGTATTAACATTCATGAACTTTTTATGCATGTTTCATGAATATTTATTAATTCCTACATGAACTATTAAAAAGATTCATGAATTAAATTCCTGTTCGCATGGACAAGAAGTTATATGCTTTGATGAATTCTAGACCAAGTACAATCAAGACCAAATCAAAACTTGACTACGTCCACCAGTGACAAGCTAAAAGATTCCTCACTCACAGAAAAACTAAGACACTCAATGCTTTAAATTCTTCTCAAAATGACCGAGAAACATTCCCCAAGTCACTTACGACTAGAAAGCCTGCTGCATACAAAATAATGCACATGCTTACCATTTACATAACTTGAATGGTAATTCCTTTTCCATCAAAAAGAAAGACAATGTTCCATTTCTGTCAACCACATAATAATCAAACACTTAAAACACATTCATTTTCAGACAAATCAACAATAACGCACAGCAACTCCTCAAACAATGTGACAGAATGCATAACTCATAAATGCGGGAAAAACAAATACTATCAACTAAAATACTAAAACAAATACAAAACTATATTTCTTATCTTCTAATTCTTAAAATACATCTTTTACAACTATATATTCATAATATAATACCTATTTCATCATGTCACTTCAGTTTCTTTCAATGAGTAATCTTCTCCATTATTCAAGATAACCACATATGATTATTTGCATTCTATGACTATCTTATGTTATGTCAAATCCAAATCAACCTTCAAAACTACAAAACCCCGCATCAAATAAACTTGGGAAACAATACACACACACTCTGAGAAACAAACCAACACAATATAAAAACCATTGCTCACCTGAGTTAGGAATAAAACGTTTGGAAATCACGAGCATGAAAATCTGGTTCCCTGCTGAAAATGTCTGGTACTTCAAGAGGAAGTAGAATCAATTTTCAGTTGCCAATGAAAAAGTACCTATGAAACCAAAAAGTGCTTTAAATAATTATAACTGACCACTTTAAAAATAAAACAGCTAAGCCTAAAAACTCATTAACATAAAAGTAATAACATTCACACATAATTCAAATAATCTTTTGTCACTAATTCCTTTCTAAATTTACTAAGACACAACATTCCTGAGAATTATCCTGACATTCCATTTGTCAAGAACAAGCACAGTTCCTTCCCTTACACTAAATAGACAAATCAGTAAGCCCCCAAAAGTACTTTGTAAAAATGAAAGAATGAATACGAATGAATACTTTTACAGGTTTACATGTTGAAATGAGATTGAGGCTTTTAACAAGATTTGACAAAAGAAGCGTTACAAGACATGCGGTTTTTAGAACTGTCTACAATTTTATCGTGATTGCCACAGGTTGTAGGCACATTAAACAACAAACAATAACCACCCAACCAACCCATCTCTGTCTGTCTATCTCTGTCTGTCTATCTCTGTCTGTCTATCTCTGTCTGTCTATCTCTGCCGCTCTGTCTGTCTATCTCTGCCGCTCTGTCTGTCTATCTCTGTCTGTCGGTCTCTGTCTGTCTCGTCTGTCGATCTGTCTGTCTGTCTGTCTATGTCTATCTATCTCTTTGTCTGTCTGTCTGTTTCTGTCTGTCTGTTTCTGTCTGTTTATCTCTGTCTGTCTATCTATGTCTGTCTATCTCTGTCTGTCTATCTCTGTCTGTTTATCTCTGTCTGTCTATCTCTGTCTGTCTATCTCTGTCTGTCTATCTCTGTCTGTCTATCTCTGTTTATCTCTGTCTGTCTATTTCTGTCTGTCTATCTATGTCTATCTCTCTCTGTCTGTCTATCTCTGTCTCTCCTGCCCCCCCCTCCCCCTCAGCTCCTACACGGCCGATCTAATCTGTCAATTTGTTGGGGGTCGTATTCATGCATTGTCCGTGTCAGTGTCGATACACGCAAATAGACTGAACATTCCTCATTGATGACGATCGCAACAGCCAAGTTGATGGTTGAGTGTTTGGAACCCCACCACCTGCTTGATAAAGAGAAGAGATGTTCCGATCTCCCGGGTCACTTTATTTGCATACCTGCTTGCCACCCCCCTCCCCCCATTGTGTGGTACAAAACCAGGTAAAAATGGTAAAGATCCTGAAATCCATGTCAGTGAATTATAGAAACATGAAAATACCAAGCATGCATCCCACGACACAGAGTAGAGTATAAGTATATGGCCGACGGAACATACGGCCAAGCACATACAATCCTCTTCGTGCAAAACCATGAGTGTACATGGGCGTTTTGGCCCACACACGCACAGGAAAATAAAATAATGTTTGTACCATGTGAGGAAACACGTTCACATACTATTGCATGACAATCAGGTGAGTCACACTATTTAAAACAGCGCTATGACAGAAGTGACGATCATATCAGGCACACAACTCATAATTATGAACAGCGCTATGACAGAAGTGACGGTCATATCATGCACACAACTCATAATTATGAACAGCGCTATGACAGAAGTGACGGTAATATCATGCAAACAACACATATACACATCGCTATGACAGAAGTGACGATCATATCAGGCACACAACTCATAATTATGAACAGCGCTATGACAGAAGTGACGGTCATATCATGCACACAACTCATAATTATGAACAGCGCTGTGACAGAAGTGACTGTAATATCATGCATAATACATATTTGAACAGTGCTATGACAGAAGTGACGGTTATATCATGATCATTACATATATGAACAGTGCTATGACAGAAGTGACGGTTATATCATGATCATTACATATTTGAACAGTGCTATGACAGAAGTGACGGTAATATCATGATCATTACATATAATGAACAGTGCTATGACAGAAGTGACGGTTATATCATGCATTATTATATGAACAGTGCTATGACAGAAACGACGGTAATATCATGATCATTACATATAATTATGAACAGTGCTATGACAGAAGTGACGGTAATATCATGATCATTACATATATGAACAGTGCTATGACAGAAGTGACGGTTATACCATGCACATCACACAGGGACCGGCAGTGGAATGTGCTCCGCCGTGCAGTACCTCTGGGTCACCGGGGAACCAGGCTCCCTCTACCGCCCCGCCGTTGATGGCAAGATCACAGGAATCAGAGGACCAAGTGTTAAGGTTGTCAGACCATGAGGTAAATTCATCTCAGAAAAAAACACCCACCGAAACCTCATATTTTAAGACTTGAAGTTATGTTTAAAATGAATAAGGTGCATTATCATTAGTTTTACTCTTTTTGTGTTGTTGTTGTTGTTGTTGTTGTTGTTGTTGTTGTTGTTGTTGTTTTCCTTGTTTTTGTTTTTCATTTTGAATTTACACCATAGAACAATTATCTGCTGTGTTCCAGGCAAATTTTGTGTGAACCATCAACCAGACATAAGTCCCAATTTGGTGTCTGTATTTTCACCGTCTTCATAGTTGACGTAGGTTGTGAATGGTACTAGAAGTGAGCAGACAGTACATCATCATGTCTTTGATTCCAGAGGGAGTTTCTCAACGCCTGGTTCCCTCACCTTGAGAGCGACTCATACATAATCCCCCCGGCTCACATTGACACTGTGCATGAGAGAATGGTATATATCGGAGAAGGTGAGCGAATCCAGGTACTGAAAACACAGCAACAAATAGACAGAGATGAGAGTAGAGAGGTCAGGGACACTGTCCGCATAGACAGAGTGCTGAAAAATGTCCACCACTGCATGAATCAGATAAAGAACAAAGCCGCAAGGGAAAAAGAAATTATGGTAATTCTGACCCAAGCTAAATTTGGTGTATATGGTGCTGATACCCAAAGCATCTATACTGGTGCAGCCGCCAGGAACACGAACAGCGTCAAAGCAGAGCCGTTGAACCTGAAGGAGGACTTTGTTGACCTGCTCGTCATACATCGCGAGCGTGGGATAATGATGGCGGCAATCATACCTCAGACAGAAGACGACCCCCTTGCAGTTCAAGAAGAACTAAAGAAGGCCGCTGCCTACCTGAAGCAAGCCAGAGATGTTGTGAGGCGCTCTGTTCTGGGTGACCTGGTAACACAGCCAGCCCTCCACCAGGCCATTGTCCTGCCCGACACAACGAGACGCTGTCTGGAGGAGGTGCTGCTAAACATGAGCGATGTAAGTTAACTCTTGACCTACACTCGCTCACACACGCAAAAACAGACGAACGCAGGAGAGAAGTAGAGAGAGAGAGAGAGATAGAGAGAGATAGAGAGAGAGAGAGAGAGAGAGAGAGAGAGAGAGAGAGAGAGAGAGAGAGAGAGAGAGAGAGAGAGAGAGAGAGAGAGAGATTTGTTCACCAACGTAAATTAAAGGCCAGTTCATAGCGCTGGGCTTTTTGTCAAGTTTTCAAGTTTCAAGTTTTTTTATTAGTCCATAACCCCTGGGGGCATTTTGAACAATAAATATAATCAATACAATCATAATATATGCTAATATAATAAATAAAATAAAAATTAAAAAGATTATGAAAAACTGTTACAGATTCGAATAATAAAGTCCAAAATATTCTTTAGCAATTTCTTTTTGTTAGTAGCAAACAACTTTTTAAATTTAAGTGCATTAGGTTTTTTCCAATAGTAAGGTGGTAACAACTCAGCTCTTTCTTCTTTGAAAAAATCACAGACAAATAAATAATGGAATTCATCACCTATGTCTTGTGATACACATTTGGTGCAAGTTCTTTCTGACCGATAACGTTCTTTCTGTACAGGCAAATTGTTGTTTAATGTTCTAAACTTCATCATTGAAACACATTGCTGATATGGCAGGTGTGTGACATAGTCTTCACATGCAAAAATATCTTTAAATATTCGATAATTCCAAAACATATTTTTTTGTTCCAATTTCTGTAAATCATTTATGGATATACTGGTCATACAAGCTTCTTTTTACTTTCTGTTTAAACCATGCGCTTGAATATTGAACATTTTCTTGAGAAGTCCAAAGGCCAGGGAGACCAATTTCATTTAAGGTTTTTTCAATAAAACATAAATAATTAGATTCAATCATCTTGTTGATGTACAATTTATAAGTAAAGCAGTACACAATACCAGAAAATTTATGTTTATGTATAGGACTAATCAGTTTATACCAATAGCAAAGCATTCTACATTTCATATTAACATCTAGTGGATATCTTTCAAGTTCACCAAATATCATAGCATTTGGAGTTGATTTTTTTAGTTTGAAAACAATTTTATAAAAACGTAATTGAAGTTTAGTAGCAAGTTCGCAGGAACCAAAACCCCATACCTCACATCCATATAGTAAGATTGGAGCAATCATTTTATCGAACAGGTCAACTTGTATGTCCACAGGCAGTGACAATTGTCTACACGTACGCAAAAGAACAAACATTGCCCTTGAGGCACGATCATATAGATTCTTCTGTGCGACTGAAAATTTATTATTATAATTAATTTTAAGGCCCAAGTACATTACATCAAACACTACTTCGATTGAATTGCCATTATACGTAAACAATGGTTTATTTCTAATTTTACCTCTGGAAAAAACTATAACTTTCGTTTTGTTTACATTAATACTTAGACGCCATTTTAAACAGTATTCGTGCATTTTGTTTAGACATTCTTGCAGGTTCTTTTCAGACTCTGAGCAGATCACAGTATCATCCGCATACAGTAATAAAAACATTTGAAACAAAGCATTTACATCAGTATCTTCCATTCCAACCACAATAGCCTCCCTTGACATAGTTTGTAAACCATTACTGTTTTCCAACAGAAAAGACTTTAGATCATTTAGAAATAGAGCAAAAAACAGCGGTGACAAGTTTTCCCCTTGTCTAACTCCACACAAACTGGGAAAATATCCAGAGCACTCACTATTAACTTTAACACAAGACTTGGCATTTTCGTACATATTTCTTACAGTTTTTAAAAACTTCCCATTAACATCAGAACTAACTAATTTCTCCCATAAAAATGCACGGTGAACTTTATCAAACGCTTTTTCATAGTCTACAAATGCACAAAACAGTCGCTTCTTTTTGTTGAGAAAAAATTTTAATATACAATGCAAAGTAAAAACATGGTCTAGTGTTGAAAAACCTGTGCGGAAACCTGTTTGTTCTTGACCTAATTTATTATTACTCTCCAAAAAGTTTGATAACCTAGCATTTAAAATTGCACTGAAAAGTTTTCCGAAGCAACTGAGTATAGTAATTCCTCTATAATTTGTGGGGTCAGCTTGGGAGCCTTTATTTTTGTACAATGGAATAATTTCGCCTACAGCCCATTGTGTTGGAACCTTTCCTGACTGCAAAACAACATTAAACAACAATACATAAATATCAATCATTCGATCATGTGACGCTTTTAAATACTCATTAATTATTTTATCTTGACCGCATGCCTTATTGTTTTTCAGCTTGTCTATACATTTGATAACTTCCTCCTTTGTAAAAGGCGCATTAAGAAATTCATTACTTGCTTCATTTAAAGGTTCATTACTATCATCCATTTCATTTTCATCACACTCTTGTAGTTTATTGAAATGTTCGAAAAACTCCGAACAAGTTGGATAGTTAGTTTTGGAACTATTTTTTTTATTTTTATTTTTATTTAGAAGATTCCAGTATGCTTTCGGGTCATTACTTCTTAACTTTCTCAAAGTTTTAACAAACTCATTATGATACAACTTGCATTCCTTTTTTATTGTCTTTTTGTATTCATTAAAAGCACTCTTTTTGTCATGTTCATTGAACGCATTTTTAAAGCGTCTTGCTTTATTTTTCGCATGGAAAAATATTTTTCTTTTCTCTTTGTATATTGCACTAAACCATGGTTGTTGGAGTTTTTGTACTAAAGGAATCTCCAATCTCACTATTACCATTATGTACATCTATTTCAACGGTAGATGTGTTACATACATTCTCAACATCTAACGAGTCAAAGTGAACATCAACATCTGACATTACAACAACATTATCCATTTCATGCGCATTGCCAACATCCAGAGACCCAGTCAGCACAACAATATTGGTCCAATATTGTTCCAATATTGCCTTTTTTATTGGACAATATTGGATGACATTATTGGACCAATATTGGAAGTGATCGTTGACTGAATATCCTACCAATATTGGATTCCAATGCAAAATCCAATAAAAATCCAATATTGGTCCAATATTGGAACTGATGATGTTTGCAATATCCCACCAACATTGGATTCTAATGCAAATTCCAATAAAAATCCAATATTGGTCCAATATTGGAACTGATGATGTTTGCAATATCCCACCAACATTGGATTCCAATGCAAAATCCAATATCAGAACTGATGTTTGCAATATCAATTCAATGTTGGTATAGTGCTTTCCTGCACGCATGGTCACTATTTTGTTGTGATATTTTTGTCCACATATAAGGGCAGTTTTTACTGATTTACTTCTCCGACATGTCAAATCGAAAAGAAAACTTCACAGAAAATCAAGAAATTTAGTGACTATACATGCAGGAAAGCACTATACCAACATTGAATTGATATTGCAAACATAACAGTTCTGATATTGACCTGGATGCCAGCTATTCTGATTTACATTTTCTGCAACATAGGATTATATAGCTATTCTGATGAACACGTGGGGGAATTCGGGGGCTGTGATTGGATGGTCTCTCCAGATCATCAATGCATATTGCTGCCGAAGTCCGCCATTTTACTCAATATCCAAAAGCATATTGAGAAAAATGGCCGACGCATGGTTCCGGTTTACACATCTGTACCACGATGCGATGTTTCTATCGACAACAGCATACACTGACAACTTAAAAAGCTGTTTCAACAACTGTGTTGTGAAATCGAATGCACTTGGAGTCAGTTTTTCTTCCAAAGTCAGAAAGCGTGTAGCGGTGTGCATGTCTGCGCGAACATGATGCGCGTAAGAAGTTTGTCTGCTATCAAAACCTGAGATCAACGCATCGACGCAAAAACTGTCATTTTGTAAGTTTGGAACAACAAATCAAGGTCATAACAGCTATATAATCGCTATTATGTTTTCAGCGTAGCAATAGGGTCCGATATTTAGACTCGAACAAGTATAATGCGACTCGTCTTCGACTCGTAGCATTATACTTGTCTCGTCTAAATATCGGACCCTATTGCTACGCTGAAAACACAATAGCTGTTAATGATTATGATGTAGCAAATAAACAAGACATTTAATTGAAAGATTTTATGCAATTACGTACAGTAACAGAAAAATCACTACAATACTTATCGCATTAAATTAGGGAGTTGTGATAGTTTTTGTCATTTACGTTTACTTGGCCTGTCCGGCAATAGCGAGACGCGTTACTTAATTATGGTTAATATCAATCCCTTGTGTTTTAAAAAGACAATGAAGAAGAAAAATTCAATCAAACTGATTTTATTTTTTTGTTGGAAACATGCATGGCAGAAATAAACGCAAATTTACAAAATGAACAGTAATAACAGGTTGTGAAAAAAGAAAGGCCAACTGTTCATTAAATCTGTATATATAGCTTTAATCACTAAATTCAAACTGGAAATTAGACACCCAAATTGATATTATTCACTCATGTCAAACAATTCTTTGTAAATAGCATGACAGTCCGGAAAGTGTGTGCACAATACAAATTATGCTAATCTGAAAACGTGTACATGAATATTATCCATGTCACTTCAAACATGTTCTTCATAAGAGAAAAATCAATGATTGAAAAGGCTCTCACGCACATCTCAATGCATGGAGAGAGAGAAAAAAATCACACACAAGTTTTGGTAACAAAAACACACATGAGCGTCAAGAACTGTTTAACATACTTTAAAAAACTAAAATTCATAGCAAATGATCCCCCCCCCCCCAAAAAAAAAAAAAAAAAAAAAGAAAGAATTAAAGCAATTTTTTTTCTTTCACGTTGCTTAGCATCCAGCTGCAGACTACTTAGACTGAGCCGTCGCAGGACGTCCCCACGCTGCCTCAAAAAAACAAAAATCCTCATTGGAGGTATGTCTCCAGTTACTGAACCATGAAAAATAAAATGAAAGCAGAGGCCCACCTAAAAATATGTTCGCATGCCATGGGGGCGCATTAGGTGACCCTAGGAACCAAACATAAGAGATGCCCCCCTAGGGGGACAATTAAAGCAATACAAATAAACAAATAAAAGAACAGAAGCAGAACAAACATGGCTCCATGAAGCTGGACAAACTAGGACAGGAGAAAAGGAAATAAACATCAAATATTTCAGCTACATATCACGTGTATGGTTAATTGTATCAAAGGGACAGTTTAGGGGGTCAGAACTATCCCTGCGTTGTCCGTCCCTGGGTTGTTGCACCTCATTCTCCAGCCTCTATGCCTGCCTTTCTATCTCCACTCTATCCCTGGGTTGTTGCACCTCGTTCTCCTCCCTCTGTGTCTGCCTTTCCATCTCCACTCTATCCCCGCGTTGTCCGCCCCTGGGTTGTTGCACCTCGTTCTCCTCCCTCTGTGCCTGCCTTTCCATCTCCACTCTATCCCCGCGTTGTCCGCCCCTGGGTTGTTGCACCTCGTTCTTCTCCCTCTGTGCCTGCCTTTCCATCTCCACTCTATCCCTGCGTTGTCCGCCCCTGGGTTGTTGCACCTCGTTCTCCTCCCTCTGTGCCTGCCTTTCCATCTCCACTCTATCCCCGCGTTGTCCGCCCCTGGGTTGTTGCACCTCGTTCTCCTCCCTCTGTGCCTGCCTTTCCATCTCCACTCTATCCCTGCGTTGTCCGCCCCTGGGTTGTTGCACCTCGTTCTCCTCCCTCTGTGCCTGCCTTTCCATCTCCACTCTATCCCCGCGTTGTCCGCCCCTGGGTTGTTGCACCTCGTTCTCCTCCCTCTGTGCCTGCCTTTCCATCTCCACTCTATCCCTGCGTTGTCCGCCCCTGGGTTGTTGCACCTCGTTCTCCTCCCTCTGTGCCTGCCTTTCCATCTCCACTCTATCCCTGCGTTGTCCGCCCCTGGGTTGTTGCACCTCGTTCTCCTCCCTCTGTGCCTGCCTTTCCATCTCCACTCTATCCCTGCGTTGTCCGCCCCTGGGTTGTTGCACCTCGTTCTCCTCCCTCTGTGCCTGCCTTTCCATCTCCACTCTATCCCTGCGTTGTCCGCCCCTGGGTTGTTGCACCTCGTTCTCCTCCCTCTGTGCCTGCCTTTCCATCTCCACTCTATCCCTGCGTTGTCCGCCCCTGGGTTGTTGCACCTCGTTCTCCTCCCTCTGTGCCTGCCTTTCCATCTCCACTCTATCCCTGCGTTGTCCGCCCCTGGGTTGTTGCACCTCGTTCTCCTCCCTCTGTGCCTGCCTTTCCATCTCCACTCTATCCCTGCGTTGTCCGCCCCTGGGTTGTTGCACCTCGTTCTCCTCCCTCTGTGCCTGCCTTTCCATCTCCACTCTATCCCTGCGTTGTCCGCCCCTGGGTTGTTGCACCTCGTTCTCCTCCCTCTGTGCCTGCCTTTCCATCTCCACTCTATCCCTGCGTTGTCCGCCCCTGGGTTGTTGCACCTCGTTCTCCTCCCTCTGTGCCTGCCTTTCCATCTCCACTCTATCCCTGCGTTGTCCGCCCCTGGGTTGTTGCACCTCGTTCTCCTCCCTCTGTGCCTGCCTTTCCATCTCCACTCTATCCCTGCGTTGTCCGCCCCTGGGTTGTTGCACCTCGTTCTCCTCCCTCTGTGCCTGCCTTTCCATCTCCACTCTATCCCCGCGTTGTCCGCCCCTGGGTTGTTGTACCTCGTTCTCCTCCCTCTGTGCCTGCCTTTCCATCTCCACTCTATCCCTGCGTTGTCCGCCCCTGGGTTGTTGCACCTCGTTCTCCTCCCTCTGTGCCTGCCTTTCCATCTCCACTCTATCCCTGCGTTGTCCGCCCCTGGGTTGTTGTACCTCGTTCTCCTCCCTCTGTGCCTGCCTTTCCATCTCCACTCTATCCCCGCGTTGTCCGCCCCTGGGTTGTTGCACCTCGTTCTCCTCCCTCTGTGCCTGCCTTTCCTGTTTCTGCCCACTCCGGTCACAGTTTCTTGTCAAGACTATCCCTGTGATAGAGTCAAACTCAGATCTTGTGGCTTCCGGGAATCTTTTCCTGACAGCATCTGCAATGCATACACATTCCTTTTTGCATTAAATTTCTACTTACCAAAATGTACTACAAGTTTGTCGTCCAAACGTCTGCATTCAAACTTTGCCCCAAAATTCCAAGAAAATAACGATTTTATTGGCTACCCAGCCTGGGCTACCCAACAGCCCGAAATTTAAAGACTTTCAAAGACCATGCTGAGTGGTAATTTTGGTTGGTTTTCAAAGACTTGAAAATGACTGTCAAAATTTCCCAAACTTCGAGGACCTTCACAGACCCGTACGAACCCTGTACAAAGTTTGTTTTCGTGTTTGCAGAATTAAAAAAGTAAAACTGGAAAAAGTCATAGGCATTCTTTACTCATAATTTGATTCACAACACCAGAGAGATAAATAGTAGAGAGCGCACACTCCAAAAGTAATTTTCTATAATAATTATGACACTTTTTTTTTTTTTTTTACGAATATGGGTTTTTTCCTCTCCAAAAATGGTGAATAAGAACACCATACTTATTGATCGTATGATCAAATTATGTTCCACTGGAAATAACAAATGATATGTATAGTTTGGCAGATATGAGATGTTAAATTTAGTCATTCTACAGTGAAAAAACAGCTGACTAAAAGAAACGGTCAATCCATGATCACAGGAGTATCTTCCTTGACCTTTTCATGTTGTCATCAAGGTCAAGGACGATAATCGTGTGATCATGGATCGACGCGATTGTTTTCCTTGACCGTTTCATGTCATCAGCTTTTTTTCACTGTGGAATTACTAACAGCTGCCAAACAATTCGTATTTAAAAAAAAAATTACACAAGAACATAATTTGGTCATACGATCGATAAGAATACCACACAACAATTTTTGAAAAACAAAGTCCTTATTCGACAAATTAGTCAAAATGTGACTGTCTACGAAAAGTAATATTTATCTCTCTGATAACACATTGATTACTGTAAATAACAGCGATTTAATCACATAAAAGTCCTCACCATAGATCGTCTCCACAACATTTTTTAGATCCTTGAACACCCCTTTCTCCTTATTCTTCCCGGTGAAGGTGTATGTCACTGCCAGCCTTGGACACATCAGCTTCTTGAAGATATTCTTCACCGCATCCCGAACGCTGGCACCGCCAATTGCAGAGAGGTAAAGAGCCTGGAAACAAAACAATCCTATTGAAATTAACAATATCAGGAGAGAAAAAAAATCTGCTATACCTGACTCGTAATTTGTACAAGAAATTTGTGTGGGCGGGTTCCCACTGATCGGCTCAAGCGCATCATGCCTGTATATTAGCGGAAGATTAAACAAATGTATAGTTAAGACCGCAATTGTGCATTGCCGAGGAAAGGAACTGGTTTATTAATGTTGGAGCTCTGATATACGAGTTCCTCAGACAACCTCATCTGTGTCCAGAATGGTATGAAGAGGCAAACGTATTTTGTAAATGGAGAACAATAATTAGTTTCTTTCGTCACATTTTTTTTATTGTTAAAGTTGGAGCAGACTCGTAATTTGTTCCATGTTAACATAAAGCAGTCATTTATGCAAACTGTGCTATATGAACAGATAACTCACTTCCAACCATAGTAACACTTGACAATGTAAAATTATAAAATTGTGAAAAGTTGTAATCGGTGAAATCGAAACAGGGTTTCCTTCACACAGCATTTTTTCTCAGGTAACGTCTATCATACAGAGCTCAATTCAACCAAAACATGTGCAAAAAAGATGAGCGACTAGCAGCTGTTTTGTAGATCTATATAGCCTTCCAGAGGATCTACCCAACTCATTGTATCAGAAATTTTCTTTGGGGAGAAGAAGAAAGATTGAAAACAAAAAAGCATTACTGGAAAAAAAAGTGTAGCAACAGCCTTCGTTCCCAAAGAAATACAGCAATGAGATCCGTCTTCCTTGATTTTTTTTTTTTTACAAAAGTGCATAATGCAAGTACTTATACAAACCGCCCGATTTCTGTCAGTCTCCTCAGCAAGACAAGCATCAAGTTGGTTCATCACCGCCGCTGTCTGTATAGGGTATAGGTATAGGCTGTGGAGGAAGGACCTGTCCTGCACCTCCAGACTGCAACATCTCCTCCAGTCTGCCGATTCTGTTGTTCAGATGCTGAAGCTCTATGCTTAGTTCGCCCAGTCTTTTGAACACCTTTTCAAAAAATGGTGTTAGCCGATCCACTAGTTTGGCTGAAAAGAAAAGATCGAGTTGAGACAACAACAAAATTATGGAAACAATTAAAGGGAAATTCCATAGTGGATACTTTTATCCATCCATGTTCAATGGAGGTCCAGCAAACTTTAATTGTAGGTCTGTCTGTGTGTGTGCGTCTGTCCAAGGTTAACGGCTTCGTTCTTGAAAACCACTTGGCCGATAGAGTTGAAATTTGACACAGTAGCCGGAATTCAGGTCCTGCCTTGAAAGTGGCAAGTAATTTACTCGCCAAGTTGAGTTAATTTAAAAATTGGCGAATAAAACATTCAGTTTACACGCCAGATGCAAGTGAGCTAAAAATGTTCTTTTTTTCGTTTTCCGATCCATACTTTTCTACATACCGGAAAGCAAAATAAGTACGCAACGAGCGTGCTCGATCAGATGAGAAGCAATTAATTTTGCACTTGTTTAAGATCGGCTAACTTCAGAAATCTTCGCCAAATAGTCAGCTGGAGAGCAGAATATTTGAGCGGAAACTGCCGCTCCGGCTAAGAATTTACATCCGATTGAGCCATCCTAGGTTCCCAAGGACGATAACTCCGTTCCTCCGTATATTCATCCTTGGCAAGGACAGTTTTTAAGACCTGTCATGCCGGATTCGCTATGTGAAGGCTTTGAAATTTATGACTCACATAGCAGGAGTTAAACCCTGAAATCCCATTTTTTGTGGGCAAGTGGCACAGAGACTATTTCTATGTTCCTGACACCCTTTTGCATGCAGAACATGGGAGGTTGAGCGAAGCGGTTTTTATCATGTCCTGCACGACTTTTGACATTGGTATTTATCTTCAACATGCAATACTCCATGATTTATCGTACAGGTGAAATGTAAGCCGTTCTTCTGCACTCCCAAGGGGAGAATCTCAAATTTCTTATGATCAGTCCTAGATTGGAATTTGGAGCTGGCTTTTGTAAATTAGTTAGTTAGCTGTTGCTTTTCGGGTCCAGCGGACCATAATAAGCCAAATCAGGACCCCGCTTTTGTAAATCTTAAAATTGCAAGTTGAAACCCAAATAAATCATGACATTGTGCCAGCAAGCCAATCTAATATATAATTTCCATCTGGTGTGTCTGTGTGTGTGATGTTTATGCAAATCTGCAATTTCGGTCCGATTTTCACCAAATTTGGTGTGTATATATGGGCCTCGGTCCTTGGAAGGTCATTACGGGGTTTGATTTTTTCCCTCCGACCCGGCGAACCGTTATTTTCCATTTTTTCACCAACCAACGCGGTGAAACTATTAGCGGGCTCAAGAGCATACCAATTAGGGTGCGACGCGGCAAAGCCACTAGCCGGGGCCCAAGCGCTTCCCACGGAGTCCAGTTTAAAAACCGTTATTTTCCATTTTTCACCGGCCGACGCCTCGAAGCCGCTAGCGGGCTCAAGAGCATACCACGGGTGCGATGTGGCGAAGCCGCTAGCCGGGGTCAAGCGCTTACCACGGAATCCAGTTCATACCATGGGGTCCACACCCTCTAGTGTTAGTTTAAAGAATAAACCGTTAAAAAATATTATGTTGAAATAATTGTTACTTACAACAATCTACGTGTTGTTGAGATGTGTCCTGTCTGGAAGTTGTGGAAGGACGACTGTTCGGTCTTCTATCGAACCGGATTCGGGGAAGGGGACTGTCACTTCTCGGTGATCGGGCACAGGGACTTTGGCTGTTGCGTCTTCTGTTGGATTGGGGAGGTGGGCTTTGGCTGTTGCGTCTTCTGTTGGATTGGGGAGGTGGGCTTTGGCTGTTGCGTCTTCTGTTGGATTGGGGAGGTGGGCTTTGGCTGTTGCATCTTCTGTTGGATTGGGGAGGTGGGCTTTGGCTGTTGCGTCTTCTGTTGGATTGGGGAGGTGGGCTTTGGCTGTTGTGTCCTCTGGATCGGCATCTTTTCTCATGTCGGGGTGAAGGAGTTTCGTTGTCTCTTGATCGTTTTCTGCTTTGATCTCCTCTCGTTTCACTTTGAAGTGGAGAACTACACAAACAATGAAAGACAAAATATGAGATATTTGTCAAAGAGGGCATCACTCGTTGACTCAGCAGGGTTCGTACAGGGAATTCATTTGAAAATTCCAAGACCTTTTCAAGACCTTTCCAAGACCTAAAGTGGAATAAAGTTAAAAGCGCAAAGCACAAAACGTGCTAGGGGGGTCCAGGGGCATGCCCCCCCCCCAAAAAAAAACAAAAAAAACATTTTGTTTTCATGGAAGCATAATGCTGCAATCTGGGGTCATCTGAGCTCAGAAACTGTCATTTAAACATCTGGCCAAATTTACAAATGAGACAGTGACCAAAGGTCAGGTCCCGAATGACACACGATTGCTGACATTTCACCATTGCCAAAAGAATAAACATATAAGAAATAGGTAGAACATGAATGTGAAAACTGACTTTGATTGTTGATCAGTATGTTCTATACCACTAACAAATAATCTACTTACGCATAGCTGTTTGGCAAATGTATGTTGCACGGGACACACTGACATGAAAGTGGAAGATGTTTTCCCTCTAGAGAAACTACATATCAAGTTACAATTTTTGTGCTCTTCCATTCCAGTTGGCAATCAATTGTTAACGCATGTTATTAGAAAAAATAGAACGAAAACAGATTAGATAGAATGAAAAATGTGTTGGTGATGTCATTTGGGACATACTGACATGAAAACGTCACCTTTTGTCATTGTCTCAAATGGCAAAATATCAAGACTTTCACAGACCTTTGACAGTTTGGCCATTTTTCCAAGACTTTCCAGACGCTGGAAAAACTCTTCAAATTTTCAGACTTTCCCTGACCGTACGAACCCTGTTGAGGATAGTTGCCGATTATTGGGATTACCTAATAGTAGTATAAGAAGAATAAATTAAAGGCTCTTTGTAGTCCGCTGCGCTTGAAACAATATGTTATATTATGAAGAATAAATTAAAGATACAAAATTTAAAGGTAGTCCCACAGCATCTCTTCCACAGGGTAGTGAGATGAAAATGTATCACTTCTCTCTACCTACCTATATCTGACAGGTGCTCGAGCCTTGCGTGGTTGGGGACTGTACTCAGCATCTGTCTCCGTGTCCGTGGAAAGATCAGTGAAGTCCAAAGATTTATCTTCTCTCCTACGGAGTTTTTGATAATCATCTGGAAAAAAGCATAATCGTTAGTTCAGCCAGTGGTTCACTTTGTTTTGGGGTCATCATGTTGTTTAAAGTCAAGCCGACTGCGAGGAGCCATCTCCTATCCTAACCTAAAATATGGACAGGACAGAACAAGACAAGACAAAACGAGACAACACACGCAGATTGAATTTTCCGTATTTCCTAGAATCTGTTTTGTTTGATGACAAACTTTGATGTTACTAGGACGAACATAGTCGGAACACCATCGTGTAGACTTCACAGCGCACTCCCATGACCTCCTTGGCCTTTAGTGCCCCTTTAACATGTCAAGTTTCATCCCAGCCAGCCTCTGCCACCAAGGCACTACTTTCACTCATGCACCATGAATTCACTACCACTAAATTCAATAGGCACACAAGACCACTCATAAAAAATAACAAAAATCACCAACTATGCAAGCACACACACACTCTCTCCCTCTCTCTGTATTTGTATGAAAAGAAATAAGACAATCCGGACATCTTTCAGATAAAGTGAGTTGAAAGGAAGTATAAAATACAAGCTTACCATTGGCGTCAAGGATTCTCGAGAAGGGGAAAAAATTCCCAGTTCCATCAGGGTCTTTGCAGTTGACAACCCATGAAATATTTGATTTGCCGTTTGGCCACCAGCACTGATTCTGTTTTCTTTTCAGCCAGTTGTATGGAACAATGGCAACAGTCCTCCCTTCATCCTCATCAAACTCAATGAGATTGTACTTGCCACTTGGTTTTGACATTCTAGAAATGAAGAACATCTGAGAATCTGGTTGGCATCGGCATATATTTATGTACTATGTTTTGTCTTTTTCAGAATGGAGTTGATTACATATTCAAAGGAAGCAAAACAAATTCCCTATCTTTACTTGGTATTGGTAGCATTACACATTTATGTTCAACCTCATCTAAGTAGGCTCTGTCATGATACCCTGACAATGCAGAGGCCTTCACAATATCGAAATCAAAGGAACTGCACGGATATTCAAAGAAGGGCCTTATAATCACAAACCGTTCAATGACAAGAATTATTCTATCATTGCCCACAACGGAGAGTATATTGCGAATCAAATAGAACTTGCGCTGTATCTTAACACAATTGTTTCCTTTTGAAATTAAAAAGAAAACACCATTAAAAGATGTTTCTTTGAACTGCTGACAATTAAAAACATCTCTTAAAACTGGCCCTTGGAAATGCTGTTTTTTGGGTAAGCTGTTAGGCAAGCACACCTTGTGCTGCTTTTTTATCACACCTTCTCTTTCTACAAGTCTCCTAATTATTTGTTGCAGGGGCAATGCATGTTTATGTAGCAGCTGTTTTAGCCCCCCAAGATAATTTTCAAAGCAAAATGCTGAATAACTGTCCAAAGCCCCAAACCTCTTGACATCATCTACAATATGAATTAACCCATGCACGTTATATACAATAAATTCACTACCATACAGTCTTCTTGACTTTTCTACAAATGAGCGTAGACGATTTCGCGCATAATCTGCATGACTCTCCCACAAAGTGCGACTGGCGAGACAATGAATGGAAACAAATAATAGAAGAAAATGATCGTAGTACTCTGGCGACAATTGGCCTTTGAAAGCAACAATTCCGCTATAAAGTAAAAATTGTCGAAATTCGGTGGCCTTCCACCTATCTACCTCACTCAGGTTGCGACACTTTCTTGCAAACTCTCTTGGAATGTATTCCTTAAATGAGTCAAGAGACTGTGAAATCTGTCTGATTGCACCTTGACCAAGTCTGATGCCTTTGCTGACAGGGCTTTTCAATAGAAACATCAAGAGTCTCCTCGTTACACCCAAACAAATCGGATGCATATATTCTAAGGGAAACTGACTGACCATGTTGATGGATAAACGAGTCAGTGGAGATATCCCAGTGTGATGACCTTGCTGGCTTTGAGCATTGAAACCTGCATCTGTTCTGAGAGGGGAATTAAACTCATCAAATACAACTTTGTTTTCTTTATAAGATCCTTTCACAGTACATCTTTCACATGAAAAATACCCACAATGTCCCTTAGTCCGTTTTAAATAGGACCTAGCAGGTGCGTCACAGATAAAGCAAGAAATATGGATGTGAGCAGGACATTTCTTTCCATCACAATCAAACTCAGCTGGACCTCTTTGAAAGCTGTCTATTTCACTGATGAAGTCTTCCATGTATTCATCAAGAGTGTCTGGTTTACTGTTACCACAAAACAACCCAACCAGGAAAGGCTCTGTTGTGAACGGCCTACAGACTCTGGCGAGAATTGGCCACAGCTGCTTACAGCCATTTTTTTTTAGATGGGCACACCATCAATATTAACTTGAAGCGCTATCACGGGAACTTCAGGAATAACTTGCGAAAAAAATCTCCTCAGACTGACATTCTGTGACAAACGTTTAAAAATGCCGAAATGAAAATATGAACCATTAGTCAAAGGCTTCACTGGGGTATGCCGGGCTGTTTTCAGGAGAGTGCGAGCATCTGTTGGTGATGTGGATGGAAAAAGTGAAGAATGGCCAACAAAGCAGAGAGTGCAGACACAGTTATGCCCAATGAGGTTGCCCAAATTTGTTTTTTCTTGATCACATTCTTCTTCCATTTTGAAACCTTCAATGTCAATGTCGTTATCCGTATCACTATCACTAGTATCAGTGTCTGCAGCTGAACCGACAGATTCAATACAATCTAAAAACTCCAACATGTCTTCATCTTCATCACATTTCTCTGAGTCGGACTGAATGATGTCATGATCGGATTCTATTTCTATCGCCATCGGATTTTCATCTTCATCACGCGTGCACGGCATCCAGGCTGATTCTGTTCTGTCAGTGTCACAGAACGATCATTGTCTTTTGAGACATTTGTTTTGTGCAAATGTTGGTAAATGATGCTAGTATCTTGATTTGAAGAAGCGTGATCGCTCTGTGTTGCATTTGCTTTGACAGCATTTGATTCGGCAATGCTTGCTGACAAATCATCGCTCGCGATCTTTCGAATTTTTCTTCTCAACGACGAATAAGAGGACATGGTTGCCGAAAATAAAGTTCACAAATGCTAAACCTAACTATCTTGTAATGTATCTGTTTACAAATGATGTTATAAACCTGATAGTTTTACCTACTCGACATGTACTCAGCTTCTCGAAAAGGATGATTAGGATGAAGATTGACAGAAATTAAAAACAGCCACAAACTTAGAAATCGTGCGTGGAAACGGAAATGGGTAACCGGCGGAAATGGTAAAGGGAGGTCATCACCCCATCATCACTGACAATTTAAAAGTGATTACGTCCCTTACTGTTGGATACCAACAACATTCCAATATTGGGTGACAACGCTTGGCTAATTATTGGATACCAACAGCATTCCAATATTGGATTACAACACTGGCCTTCTCGTGATTTGAGTATGTCCCTTTATTGCATGTATTATTGGATAGCGACACCGATCCAATAATGTATTGTAACTATAGCTCCATCATGACGTGATTATTGTATTTATTATTGGATAGCAACACCATTCCAATATTGGATTCCAAGACTGGTTCGCGCAACTCGTTCAACCTTGGAAAACAATAAAGAGTCGTACGAAATCCAATATCAATCTTGGATTACAATAATAATACAATATTGTATAACTATTGTAACAATATTGTGTGCTATGTGGGGAATGATGCAAAATATAAACATCAGAAGCATTTGCATACACATCAACAACATCAACATCATCAGTATCACCACAGACCTTCACCACTCTCTCTTCGCCTCCCTCTTTACCACCATCATCACCCCAGTCACCGTTAAATGCTAAGTCATGCACATGATTTCCATTTTGGGGTATTCCTGCAGCAAACACGACCGTTATCTGTAAAGTCATGCACATTGTTTACATCTTGGTACATGCCTACAGCATCATCCTTCGCACAACCCTTATCTTCAAACTCATGCACATTGTTTTCCTCTAGGACTAGGGACATACAAATAGCCTCATCACTTTCACAACCCTTATCTTCAAACTCATGCACATTGTTTTCTTCTTGGTGCGAACACACAACATCATTCTCACAATCATTCTCTAAATCATGCACATTATTTTCATTTTGGGGAATAAACCCAGCATCATCATTCTCCCAGCCCTTATCTTCAATAGCCTGCACGTTGTTTTCATGTTGGATCATAGCCACAGCAACATAATTCTCGCAACCCTTACTGTCAGAATCATGCACACTATTTTTATATTGGGTCATACACACATCAGTATCGTTCTCACAAACCTTGGCATCAAAATAGTGAACATTGTTTGCATTCTGGGACATACACACAGCTACCTCGGTCTCCAAACTCTTATCTTCAAAAACATGTACGTTGTTTTCATCTTTGGGCAAACACACATCAACATCAGTCTCACGTCCCTTTTCATCATAAGCATGCGCATTGTTATCATCTTGGGACATACACACAGCCACCTCGGACTCCCAATCCGTATCAACATCATGCACTTTGTTTTCGTCTTGGGACAAACACACTGCATCAACATCATTCTCACACTTTTCCTCCACTTGACCTACTTTCACTTCAGTCTCACTCTTCATGTGTGTATTAATACTTGGCTTTGCATTCTCATCTTCCAAAAAACACATTGTGTCCGTCATTTCATCCTGTTTTAGCACTATCCACACACTGTATGCAGTGTCCGTCCGTATGTCCGAACAAAAAACTTAACGTTAAGATTATCTCGGATGATTTTGAAGCTAGACCTTTAAACATTTGCAGACTTCTGGTATCTTCCGATTTGACCCCGATTTGATTGACCTTCGTCAAATGTTGGGGTCACAGCGGGGTCATGCTCTTTAACTTTTTAAGTTTAGTTTCTTTCAGATATTTTGAAAACAAAGCCTCCATAGTTCACACAATTGTAGGTGTCATTAATCAGCAGACATGACCAAAATGTAGTTTGTTTCGTAAATGTTCACAGTAATAGTAGCTTGGACATGTTTGCTGGACAAGATGATCACCACTGAACAGTGTATCTGGAATATTACAGGTCACACTTTTGATCAAGTTTTTTTTCCGATTATTCTGATGCCAACGTTCTCTTGAACATTTAATTTATGAAGCTGAAAGAGGAATTTTTGTATTTTTTTGTAATGGGGTTAAGTCTTAAAATGTGGGTTAACTTACAGAGGTTATGAACAAAAACAAAAAAAAGTTCATATTGGGGGAGGTCAGGCATAAAAGGGGGTGGTTGTACAAGAAGGGAGGGACTCTTGTGGGAGTGGTGGTGGCGGGAGTCTTCCATGGGGGAGGGGGGGATCCTAAAGGGGGGGGGGGGAGGTTACATTGTTGTGGGACAAGACGAAGGCGAGTCGAATAAGCATTTGATTTTTATTTTTTACTGGAGCTCTAAGAACAATTACCTTGAATAGTAGACGTCATTTTTATGTCGCGAAAACGACGTCACTTGTACTTTACGTAGCCCAATGCGCGTCACCACAAACGGGAAACTCTTTTCTGTAAAAATGGTTTGCTTTTGTCCAGAAAGTTGTCTTTTAGGCTGGTAAACACTAAAGCAGGAACGAAGAGATTTGCAACTCAGGTAGGCCTAATGTTACACTGTCTTTGTGTGCATCGTGTATTAAACCATCCCTTGTGCCATTTCCCGCATTCTTTACAGTCCGTGTGTGTTGATCTCAGTTACAGGAGTTGCACGAAGGCCTCAGCGTCGAGTCAGGTCGGAATGTCAGCCAGGTATGTCTTTGTGAGGACGACATGGCTGACCAGACAAGGCTCGACGCGTGGTGGAGGGCAAGCTTGGAACGGAATGAGGGCGGGGACCCTGCCATGGATACAGTTACATACACACAGTTGGTTGCCAGGTACTGTTGCATAGCATATCATATCGGTGAAGCACACGCACGTACGTTTGTTATTACTTGACCTAACGTCATCTATCTTTCTTTCTCCTGAACCCCCCCCCCCCCCCCCCCCCCCCCCCCCTCTCTCTCTCTCTCCCTCTCTCTCTCTCCCTCTCTCTCCATCTCTCTCTCTCTCTCTCTCTCTCTCTCTCTCTCTCTCTCTCTCTCTCTCTCTCTCTCTCTCTCTCTCTCTTGTTTCTCGTTACAAATTCTCTGTTTTGATCTCTCCCTATCTATCCCTGTTTGTGTTTTTGTGTGGATGTTTTTTTGTTCGTGGTCTTTGTGGTGATTGTTTTACTTATTTTGATTTGTTTATTGCTTTGATTGATATGCATGCATGCATGTGTGTGTGTGTGTGTGTGTGTGTGTGTGTGTGTGTGTGTTGTGTGATTGTGTGTGTGTATATGTGTGTGTGTTTGTGTGTGTGTGTGTGTGTGTGTGTGTGTGTGTGTGTGTGTGTGTGCGATGTACCTAATAATGTGTGAATGTGTATGATGACAGATTCTCCATACCACTGACAACGGTTGAGCTATTCCTCAGCAAAGAGCCACGACTACAGCTGTGGACCCAGGGCCATCTTGTTCACGCTGTTGGAATGGAGCATGGTCGACCCATGTCTTGTATAGCTCTGTTCCCGCAGCAGTTTCAAGTCTTGGAGGAGACACCAGACGACGACGACGACGACGACGACGACGACGTGAGAATCCTCTGGGGCCCGACGGGCACTTCAAAAAGCGTAGTCTTGATAATAAAAGGTTATTTTCTGCTGAGGAAGGGCTGCGGCACCGTCTTTGTTCTTCAGTCGAGTAGAGATGGAGCTGCTGCTGCTTACCTTGTGGGTCATCAGGTGAGAGAGACTGCCGGACACGGAGCCGGCAGCGTGCAGTTCGTCAACATGGCGGGGGTAGGGAAGAAAGACCGGAGCGGACAGTATCACTGGATAGAGGAAGGCAAGAAGAAAGTGCAGGCCTGGGTGGAGGAGCTGTGTCAACACGCACAGACACACGGACGCGTGCACATCCTGGCCGATGAGGCTGAGTGGTAAGAATGACGCTGTACACTGAATCTAACACTGCCTCCTGTCACTCTTGTGTTGGCCGTTGTGGTCGTATTTGTTGGAAGGAAGTCTGATAATTCACAAATGTTATTATATTCACACCTTTTCTATAACGAGGTAATTCGTGTGCTTTTGGTCAAGAAATTCGGAAGATTTATGTAGAAGTAATGGCTCTTTATTTTGAAGTTTGAATAATAGACTGGGGCATGTTTATTAGATGTAGAATGTGAATTCAGCAACTGTCACTGCAGTGTGTACTGATCAGTGATGTTATAAATCTGTCCGATCAGGCGCCACCCTTTCTTTGTCTACCATTGGAAAAACTTGGTCAAGGTAACGAAGAGTGGAGCGAAATAACGTCATTCTGTTTACGTCATTATTAATCATTGCGTCATTTTATTTCAGGTTCACTGTGATTCTGATCCTGAACAGCAATCTTTGTGACTTACTTTTTGTTTTGTTTTAATCAGTTTCGTAATTCCAGGTGTAATCACCACTGACACACCTGTCCGTTCTGTTGCTGTGACGTCATCACGAAGATCTACACTGCGTTAAAACAACCGAGTTGAGTGAGAACTATAACACACCTGTCTGTTCTGTTTCTACACACTGACACACCTGTCTGTTCTGTTACAGTGACGTCATCGCAGAGATCTACCGGGCGTTAAAACAACGACACGTCCGGTTCACCTTGTGGGCAGCAGGTGTTAAGCTAGATGTACCTGCCGACATGGAGCGTTACGTCCGCAAACTGACACAGCCCCTGAGAAGCCCACCTGCTGTGGTGAGAGAGGTGGAGCAGGCTGACGATATGAAGGATGGAACGGTCCCGGCCTACACCAGGCCGCCAGTGTCCGCACCGTGCGACGGCCCACCTGTCCTGACGGTTGGTCACTATGATGGTAACTACAGTGACAGACAGGGACATGAGGGTGGCTGGCCATGGCAGTGTGCACGGTGCGGGGAGCTGGTGGCAGACATGCTGCGAGATCTTCGTGTCGGTCAGAACACCTCTCTCTGTCTGTCTGTCTGTCTGTCTGTCTGTCCGCCTGTCTGTCTGTCTGTTTGTCTATCCGTCTGTCTATCCGTCTATCTGTCTGTCTGTCAGTCTGTCTGTCTGTCTGTCTGTCTGCCTGTCTTTCTGTCTGTCTGTCTGTCTGCCTGCCTGTCTGCCTGTCTGTTTGTCCGCCTGTCTGTCAGTCTGTCTGTTTGTCTGTCTGTCTGTCTGTATGTCTGTTTGTCCGACTGTCTGTTTTTCTGTCTGTCTGTCTGTGTGTGTGTCTCACTGTCTATCTCACTCTCTCTCTCTCTCTCTCTCTCTCTCTCTCTCTCTCTCTCTCTCTCTCTCTCTCTCTCTCTCTCTCTCTCTCTCTCTCTCTCTCTCTCTCTCTCTCTCTCTCTCTCTCTCTCTCTCTCTCTCTCTCTCTCGCAATGCAGTAAGTGTTAGTCAGGTTGGTGTACAACATTTTGATGACGTCATTAAACTTACAAGAAATATTGATATTTGCGTCATTAACTGTGACGTCGTTACATAATATCGTCACAAGTCTGCCAAGGTGAGGTGTTGAACCCTAAATAATATAAAATTGTTTTTCCTATTTTCAGGTGGTTGTGGTGCTGCTGATGTAGTTGTAGTCTCTGTTCACGTGTTGCTGCAGCCGGTGTTGGTGCGGAAGTTAGACATGGGTCGTCGTTGTTGTTTGTGTCGTGGTTGTTGTTGCTGGTGATGGTGGTGTCGTCGTCGTCGTTGCTGTTGTTGGTGTTGGTGTTGTTGTTGTAGTTGTTGCAGTCGGTGGGGATGTATATTAAACAACGACGATGTGGTGTTGACGGTGTGTGTGATGTTTCAGGTTGCGATGACAACGCTCCCCACGGGCAGGGCGGCCTCACCTACAGCGACGTCTTTGTGCTGGGTGCCATGTTCTGTGACACAGACACACCGTATGGTCACCCCATGTCACCAGCACCCTTCATCCGGGGCCTCGAGTCACGCGGCGTCCCCACCCGTAAGGTGGATCGTAACGACACAGCGGCCGTTAGACAACTGGCTGAAATGACATCGGGTCCCACACAGAGAGCGGCAGGTAGGGGTCGAGACGAGGCGGTGACGGTGGCCAATGAGGACACAGTATGGGGCTTGGAGAGACCCGTCGTCGTCTACCTGGACAGTGAGTCTGGTGATATTAGTATTGGTGGTGCTGACATTACCGGCCGCCTGAGATCCGTGTCGCGGTCCACGGCCCAGGTGATCTGGGTGAAGAATGTTAGGACATAGACAGCGACAGCGACACTGAGTGACACCCACATCTCGTCACCGCCACCACCACCACCTGCCTCAACTACACGTCCCGTAACGTCCAACGATGTCTAACAACAACAACAACCACAACCACAACAACAACAACAACAATAACAACAACCGTTGAACTGAAATTCAGCATTTTATTGACTCCATTTACTGAAAATCAGCAATACCTGTCCTTACAACCTGCCGCTCTCTGACAACTACGACG